>NC_092629.1:825000-1125000 GCF_039555335.1 Amphiura filiformis
CTTTTTTAATGATACGGCTCCCACGGATTTCATCCCGCTTTTCTTTTCAATTAAATGAAAATGACAGCTTCGACATGTGCGAGGGTATCGGGAATTGGTGGATGACGTCACATTACGCTAGCCCCTCTAAGGGAAGTCATAGTCTCGGACCAGACTGTATGTGGCTATCGCGAATGTTCGTTAGGATCGACGAGTAGCCTATCAGACGACGCAAACTGGCGGTGTAGAAGACTAGGGAAGTAAATGAAAAAGTGACAGTTCTCACGTGATAGGGGTATCGGGAATTGTCAATTGCGTCAGCCCTGAAGGCAGGATGTTGCGCTAAAAATAGATTGGGTTTTTCCAAATCGGACTGACTGCTTGTTTACTTTTGTATATTGGCCTTGTCATATCGCTAGCGCTAAAATCGTACATGCACGCGTGCAGGCAGGTAGTGAAAAGCTGCATGCACAGAGGGAATGTTACATGCACTGGTGCAGGTATGCAGGTGGTAAATCGAACACTGCTGCTGAGCATGCGCATGATTCGCTGTTTTTCAAAAGCGACACATAGGCCTACATGTATATTGACACCCTCTGTCGGTCAATGTTCTCTAAAATTGCACACATATTACTTGTGCAGTTAACGACAATGATTCTGTCTGAAGATGAATAACCCATGGGTATAAACACAGCTTTACACAACATTTGACTAATTTACATAGGCACAAAAGACCGTGTTCAAACTGTTCATGTACCGTTACTCAGCCAAACATGGCAGAGTAGGTCCCGGATGTTCGGTACATGTTCCTATCTCCTCAACGTTATACCTTTCCAACAAGGAAAGAGATACGAAAAGCGAACGTCTAGATATCATGATCATTTTGATCATGATCAATTTGTTGTGAGCTCGCCTGTCATGAAGGGTCTTCCAGCTAAGATCTTTCAGCATGCTGATTGCTGGTGACACTATGCCTCTGGTCGAGAATCCATTTAGATTCTTGCAGTTTTGCTGACGAGAATCTTTGAGAGAATGGATTCTCGGATTCTTGCCGAATTTCTGACATGTAATATGTTTAAGATATACAAATACATGTATACAAAATAATATTTCGCAGTATAAAACCTTTGACAAGCGTAGGCCTATGCATACTAGTACAGGGATCTACACGGTGATTTTTTTTATTTTGGGTGGATCACGTCCATATAGGCATTTTACATTGAAAATACATGTCACCCATGCACCACGCAATTGAATAGCAGCCCAGTACTGCACAGGTTCGCTGTTTACCAGTTGCTCTCGAGTCTCGTCTATGTAATCGGCAATTTCGGAGCCTAAAGAACGTGGCGCACATTATCCCACATATAATATCATGATATCGGGAATTGACGCAAATTTTACGGTAAAAGCAGTCATACATGTACCTAGAAAGGATAAAATTCAAATTGAGAAAATATTCTAGATGTATGATTTGTTGACATACTAAGCGCATGTACATGTACTACCGTGATGTTGCAAAGTCGGAACAATGCGTACGGTACGGCGCAAAGTTCATTCTTAAATTTCCACTCAGCAACAGGCAACAGCAGATCGCCTCAACAGCCAATCAGAGACAAGTGCGTCAAAGGGTTACTGCAAAATATTATAGTACAGCTTTCTTACATCATGCATGTCATCATTAAAATCTGAATTGCAAGGTTCCTAATTTATGAAAATATTTAGAGTGTAGGATTGGGAATCCACATTTTATTTTCTAGGAAAGAAGGAGAGATGTGATGTGATTTTTGAGAAATGTTGTAATTTCTAACAAATTGGAGAACATGGAATTTTTGAAAAAGCAAAATTTTTCTTCAAAAAAAAATTTGAAATCACCCCATCACCCCAGCGTATACGTACAGACTGTGGAAGTCTGTCAGGACTGAATGTCATCTAAAGACTGTGACCCATTGATCTTATGTCCTACCCGTACTTGAATTCACTTTTGGGCTTGGTCTGAGGATCATTATTTAACAATTATTTAACAACTTCCAAGTTTTGCCCTAATTCTGTAAGCATGTGTGACAGGTTCAATGGCAGCAAACCCTAGCCACAAAATCAATTTGCAAGAGGCCAGAGTTCATATCCTGGGATAAGTAAACTAGTATACGGTAATTTAAAGATCAAACGATGTCAAACAATATCTTGAAAAGAGTCCTGTTGTTTACATTAAATATTTTCCAGGTATATTTACCGTACTAATTTATATCCTTGCAATTTGAGTGTGCATTTCTTACTCCACTTTGACTTGATCCATCACCACAGGTACCCGGAAACCCAACTAGTACATGTACCGGGTACATTTGTATGATACCTGGGTATACAGTTACCGTACCCCTAAAATCACACTCTTAAAAAAATGTAATGTCATTTCACATTCAAAATTTGTACCTTCTTAAACAATTTGAAAGTATTAAAGAAAAGTGGACACAAAATTTGAAAATTGGACACAAAATATTCTGGCCGTACTTTAACAAGTTCAAAAATTGAATGAATGGAGATATCCTATGCAGGGATTGAGTTTTAAGGCACATGAGTCTGAGAGTACTAAATTAAGAGAGGCGCTACTTCGATCGCTAAAGTGAGGACAGTGTGAGCTCGGTACCTGTGTAAGAGTCTGTTCGTCACACCGCAAATCAGGGACAGACTTAAGTTTCAGTTTTCTACTGGCCCTCCGGGCCAGTGAAATGGCAAATCTACTGGCCCTGCAATAAATTTACTGGCCCGGCTTTTTCAATATGTTCTACTGCAAAAAAACCCCAACTTTTGTTGGTGCTTTGGGGGAAAAATCTATATCAATTTTTATTTTAATCATTTGTCACCATACAATGTGTATCATATCGCAAATATCAAAAAATCAAAATTATTTGATATTCCTCGTTTTCAAAATGCAATTCGATATGTTTGATGTGCTCTCAGGTCCCATAAAAAATATGTGGAAACATCACTGTCCGAGCCCTTAAAGTCAAGCAAACCTCAACATTTTAATTTGTTTTGTACTGAATGTACTCAATGTAGAGAGTGAAGTTACTAACACAAGTTCAGTCAGTAGTCCTGCCTTTTTTAGTTCCAAAAGTTTCAAACTAGGCGGTATTTGCGATATCGCTATCATCATCAGATATAATTATGTAGCGCATAAATATTATACAAAAAAAAACATTGAATAAAGATATAAATTTCAAGTGACAGGAAGAGCAGACAACTGTAAATATGACCATCATTGATATCTTGTCTCGTAAGTGTAATATATCAGTGGCCCGCCGGGCCAGCATTGTTGGAAGTTTACTGGCCCGACGCAAAATCCACTGGCCCCGGGCCACCGGGCCACTGCTTAAATCCGTCCCTGCCGCAAATCCTGAAAGGTGATTGTGAATATGTAATGATATGAATGAGCTATAATGTGACGTAGCTACGAAAAGGCGGTGTTATTGGATGTACAATGTGGTTCATTGGGCGGAGCCATTATGCCCATATTAGGCTGTTGTGCAGACGTCACGCTCTGCGAACAGTACAAAAAGGTGACTGATAGATATTACAGCATGGCAGCAGACAGATTGCGCTGTCCTCTGACCCTGACTGTTTGTCACGTAGACAGACCGTGACCTGGGTAAACATGTACAAAGCAGGGGATGCGACTGTGCCACAGGTCTTGTCTTCGGAATCGGTATAGGCAATTTGTACAGAGTGCCGCTAGCCTGCATGAGTGTGATTGCACAAATTGCCTGCCCCAGTGTGATTTATAGCACACCTTGAGAAGTAAACATTTCCAGAAGTGCGATCAGTGGCGTAGCTGCCAGGGGGGCAAGGGGGCAATAGCCTCCTGGCAAAAATTGCTTATTTGGGCCCAGTGCAAGGAAAAAAGAGAAAGGGATGGAAAGGAAATGAAAGAGGAGAGAAAGAGGGAGGGGAAATGAGAGAGAGCGATGGAGAGAAGTAACCATTATTAGGTGTCATTCCATAGGATTATTATCAATATGGTCATGTGTCTTGAACTTGCCCCATTTTGCGTTGCACAGCATTTTTGAGCTTATTTACACCTTCCGAGGTTGAAATCGACATAAAATTTTAAATATGCACTCCACCCCATACAAACTATACATTTCCTGAAAGAAAATTGCATGAGCAATCCAAATATGCCATTTAAAAAACTGTAGGGGGTATTGTTTAAAAGTTGTCCAGACTGAAATTGTCAGCTAAAATTTAACTTTTTCATTTTTTATCTTTCAAGACATAATTTCTTAACCTCTGCCCCTATCTTTAATTGCTCATCATATTTGAACTCCTCATGAAATTTCCCTTCAGAAAATGTATACTTTTATATATACATACCCATTTTCTTACTGTTTCGGAAAATGACCTTAAATGACCTTTGACATGTGACCTTTGACCCTGCCTTTTGACCTAAAACATTGCTTAGCTAATACCTCTTTACTTATAGACACTTGGGTCCAAGTTACATGGAGAGGGGCCTTATAATTTGCAAATGGGAGCAATTTAAAAAATATAACTGCAATGCTCATGATGCTGTGCCTTCCATAGGGTTTGTACAGCCCGCTTCCTCAGCCACCGCTTCCTCAGCCACCACCACCCTGAATACTCCAATAACAAATGGACATATCTCCAACACCCTAAAACACACATTAATGAATTTCGCACAGCATATAGTATGGAGTTTCAGCTTTAAATTGACACCAAACTTATGTCTGTAGTACATGTGGTTGTCAAGTTATAAACATTTTTGGCGAAAGGATCGGAAAAATGCAACGCCGCCATCCTTTTTGGGTGGCGAGTTCAAAACACATGGCCATATACCATACTCGTACTAGATCCCAGGATAATTTTTGCAGGCTCCGATAAATCCCCTGTCGGATTGCCCGGGGCAATTAAAAATACTGTCGGGCAAGCTAAATCATCAGACACCCTGCCCGATCGGGCAATTTGCAAATTATTGTGCAGTGATGTGCGGTAGATATTTAAATACATCACAAATGCTACGATGAACGCTAATTTTGATAAATTGTTGTCTTAATATTCTTTATTTTGCCACAAAGAAAATTTACAAAACATTATTTGGGAAGAGATAACAATCTGAAAAGGATAGAAATGAGTCTGAGGATCAAGCAGGCAATACTGTAAAGCTTCAAAGCAGGGTAATGCTGTAAGTTTTTTTGTAAGCTTAAAATCGCAATTTCCTGTGAGTGACTAAAATTTTCCGGGAACAAGGTTCCCAAGTTTATACCAGCTTTTTCCCAGTAGGCCTATGGACAGATTTCTTTCACAAATATTCGGGCAAGTAAAAGTTGACCTAACCTTGCCCGATCGGGCAATTAAAAAATTTATCAGAGCCTGCCTTTTTGACATCTCGAAGGCAAAGTAGAAAGGCGCCGAAATGCTAAATTGCACAAAAAGCACCTATTTTAGGAGCAGTAAATTGTAAATTGGACAAGTAAAAACAATAAAAAGGCTTTTTTCTGTTTGCATGTTTAGCAAATTTTCTAATTTTTTTTTAAAAAACAGCTCCCAAACATGGTTGAACAAATTCATCAGGATCGGTAGAATAAAGTCAATCAAAAGGTTCTTATTTCTGATCCAATAAATTGCACTTACTGTATGCGTTTGATAACCACTCTGTTATCTTTATCAACACTGAATGAAGACTGCTACTGTCAACTGGTCATCCAATCACCTATTGATTTCTTGGTGATTGACTTGTTGACTGTGTTGCCAATTTTTTTCCTGTTGGATGTTTTGATTGATTTTTCACAGGATGTAGCAGTTCATCAAAAATGTGAGAAAGCTGATATTGACCTTCATCTCTGTTCATGGTGGTGCGGTGCCCCTTCTCTTCCTGATCTCTATAGCCTCCTTGACCCAACGTTTATATCTGTCTTGCTCCGTGCCTATGACCTCTGCCTCCCCCCCAATAGATGACATGGTTCCTCTCTGCAACATGATCTGTGATGGCCGATTTATGGATGGTTGTAAGCGATTCTTTCCTACTTGCTCTGGTGACTGTTTTTCCAAGTTCTTTTTCTGCTTCCGCGCGGTGCTCAATCCTGCTCATCCAGTCGAGTACCAAATTTCCTTCCCGTCTCTCCCACGTACGAGAGATCGCAGTTCAAGCAAGGAATGTTGTATATGGCTTGGGTTGTATTAAGCGGATCGCGTTTATCCTTCGGGTGCACCAGTTGTTTCCTAAGGGTGCTGTGTGGCCGTCTTCATTCAGTGTTGATAAAGATAACAGAGTGGTTATCGAAACGTACACATTAAGTGCAATTTATTGGATCAGAAATAAGAACCTTTTGATTGAGCTCCCAAACATTTAATAACAACAGCCTTAATTTATAATATTTTCGATGGCCTCCCTCAATAAACAGGGGTACACACAGGCCTTGGATTTGTAAAGGATGATAGAGAGTACCACTGAGCACTGGGATGCCACAGGTTCTAACCATTTCTTTTATTTTCTTCCTCGATACTCAGGATGAGGAACCAAGTTCAACCAGTACAGAAACCAAGGATGACGAGAGCCAAGAAGCGTCTAAGGAATTCCCTACCACTAATCTCTATGAATTGGAGAGTCGTGTGTTTACCGACCAGTGGTCCATCCCGTACAAGAAAGAAGAAAGTTTAGGGAAATGTCTTATTGCTGCGACGCGTCTAGCTGAGGAAGGTAAGTCACGTTTTTGTACAGTAGTGGTAAGAATATGGGCTGTTTCTGAATTGGCCATACTTTTATGTAAAAAAATCAATAGCATTATCGTGTTCACTCTAGCTTAAGTTGGACCTGGGGGTGCCCTCACATGTAAAGGTGGTACAGCCATACGGGTCCCCTTTTCAGGCTCTCCGACAGTTCCTTAAGCAATCCATGTGCGGCGGTCAAGGGTCCCCTTTTCAGGCTCTCCGACAGTTCCTTAAGTCACCACCCCCCCCCCCTTTGGATCTGCTCCAGTTCTTTGAGCCTCAAACTCTGACATTTGTACACAGCTCTCTAACCCTAACCCCCTAAGGGCTTTTCGGCGACGGGAAGGGAAAGAAGGAAAGAATAAAGAGAGAAAAGAAGGAAAGAAGTTGTTTGCTCTGGGTGGGATTCTAACCCGAGACCCCTCGCATGCCAAGCACTCGGTCGGCGACACTTTGCCACGGGTCTTGGGCTTCGCTGGCCAGCGAAACCGTGCCTATATCACTTAGAGGCGATTAGTCATCACACCACGTGGGATGCATGCACGAACAACAGCGCATATATCAAGTAGTATTTTGTAGTATTCAGGCGGGTTAGGGTTAAGCTCAAATTTGGAGAAAAATAATTTTGAATTATTTAGCTCCACAGCCTATAATTTGGCCCTTATTTCAGTTCATCAAGCCCCTATTTTGCCCGAAAATCAGTTCTTAGTTCCCAAAGTTTGGCGCTCCACGCCGCACACCCCTACCAAAATTTATGTTGGTTGTTCTTTTCATTAGTCAGATGATGCACTGTATGAGGCTTGTTATATGATGAGGACCTTCTTTTTTGTTAATTTCCTCCCTCTGCAGGTTTGATGGATGCTTATGAGAATTGTATGAGATTTGTGAGAACTGTACGAGGCTTGTTAGCCACATTGAATTATAATAGGGAACTTCTTTCTTGTTCACTCCCTCCCTCTGCAGGTTTGATGGATGCTTATGAGATTTGTGAGAACTGTACGAGGCTTGTTAGCCACATTGAATTATAATAGGAAACTTCTTTCTTGTTCACTCCCTCCCTCTGCAGGTTTGATGGATGCTGATGAGAATTGTATGAGATTTGTGAGAACTGTACGAGGCTTGTTAGCCACATTGAATTATAATAGGGAACTTCTTTCTTGTTCACTCCCTCCCTCTGCAGGTTTGATGGATGCTGATGAGAATTGTATGAGATTTGTGAGAACTGTACGAGGCTTGTTAGCCACATTGAATTATAATAGGGAACTTCTTTCTTGTTCACTCCCTCCCTCTGCAGGTTTGATGGATGCTGATGAGAATTGTATGAGATTTGTGAGAACTGTACATACGAGGCTTGTTAGCCACATTGAATTATAATAGGAAACTTCTTTCTTGTTCACTCCCTCCCTCTGCAGGTTTGATGGATGCTGATGAGAATTGTATGAGATTTGTGAGAACTGTACGAGGCTTGTTAGCCACATTGAATTATAAAGTCAAATTTTTGGACGGTCATTTTGGGGTCATCCAAGGTCAAATTACCAAAAACTGTTGTATGGGCATGAAACGTGGTGGGTACAGTCAACATTTAGAGCCAAATTTTGGAAGATCATTTCGAGGTCACAAGGGGTCATCTGAGGTCAAATTAGTAAAAACTGTCCTATGCCCATAAAACTTGGTGGGTACAGTCACCATCAGCCAGGTAATCGCGACAGCCGAGAACCGCCAAATACGGGTAACCGCCTAGTTGAATTATAATAGGGAACTTCTTTCTTGTTCACTCCCTCCCTCTGCAGGTTTAATGGATGCTGATGAGAATTGTATGAGATTTGTAAGTCGCTGCATGCCAGAAGCTTTCAAGAAATTGATGACCTCCAACGCAGTCCATCGATGGGGTGGTGAGATCCAAGAAGGCATCTACAACATGTTAGGGTTACTAGTAGACTTAGTAGCAGCTAGACTGAAACATCAACCAGTACCATGTGATCTGTTAAATGTGCTCAATATGGTGAGTGTTAATTTGAACCATGAGAGTGTATACAGGTAAATTAAGTAATTCTTGGCCAAACTCGAACATACCTGTTGCGTCCATGTAGCGTACTAACGCTATGTGCGTGTGTGTTTATCGTGGAGCCACTAGTATCCCGAGGGTTCGAGCTTGGCCAAGAATTACCAAATTTACCTGTAGTAAGGTTGTCCTTAGGAGATTTGGGTGAGCAAGGTTGGTGCTAACTTACGTTTCTGTGTTTGGGACTTGACTCAAGTCAATGCACTATTGCTGAATGTTAATGCTTGTTCTAGAGGCATGCATCAATATCTTTATTGCACTTACCCATTTCTCACTCCTGTCAAAGGTGACACCCCTGGCAAAATCCCTATTTGTGACCGTCCACGGCGAATGAGCCGTAATTCCTCCCCCGGTCAATTTTGTTTTATTTCGTGTTTAAAAAATAAACATCATAAACTTAAAAATGGTATATCATTTGACTTCAAACGATATCCAGAAGCGGGGTTATGGTTTGTTAAACTTTGCTCCTTCAACAAAATTATAGCTTTTTACGTTTTTACATATGTCTCTTTTTCCACGTTGTTGGCAATAAATATCAAACAGTCATAATTGGCGGTCTTTTCAAATCATCCCCAAGTCAACGACGTTTAAGAAAGTTCTCTCATTGTTAATTGTTGGTTATGCATACCTGTACAAAATACAATGCCTGGTAACCCACCACTTGAACAGGATTTAGCAATATAAGCAAACAAAGACCAGAGCTATTAAAAGTTCTATAGCCATCTAAGGTAGAAGCTTATTATCCACTTCAACAATAGGATTATTGATTAGTTTTTTACTATCGAAATGAGACGGATGTCGGGCCAGCTTAAGTTACCGATGAATATGACCTTCGTACACATTTTACACCGTAAGTCAGAATACAATTTAGGGAATTTACGGCTCATTTGTGCTGCCAGGTCACATTTGTTTGTACAAGGCCTTTCAGTTCCAGCCAGAGGTATTTATTTTGTGACATGTTTCCCCCATTGAGTGTTCCCTTCGTGTCAGAGGATGCCAGATGGAACAGCCGAATCCCTGCAAAAAAAAAACCCAATGCAATGAAGAGATCTATTGCAAGTGACGTCACACCGACCGAATAATGATCTTGTGTAATTGTGGCAATTGCATTTAAATCCACACTCCCCCTGTGGAAGATTTCGGAAATAACTGCCACAGGGGGAGTATGAATTTCAAATGGAATTAGCACATTAGACAGCTCCATTTAAAACTTACCCTCCCTCTGTGGAAGATTCATACCCTCCCTCTGTGGAAGATTCAGGTTGAATCTTTTTCAGAGGGTGTATGAAATTCAAATAGAGCTGCCTAATGTGTTCATTCCATTTGAAATTCAAACTCCCTCTGTGGAAGATATTTCCAAAATCTTCCACAGGGAGAGTGGATTTTGAATGGAATAGCCCATTATGGCTATTGCCATATGAAAATATACATGTGTTATTTTTTTTTAAATCCAGGCTTTCAATGCTGATACAGAGTTCCATTATAAGAACCGCTCCAAGCAGTGGGAACGTCTTCATTGGGAAGAAGTGTTTGGCGTCAATCAAACGTTTGCTGTCAGCCCGCCATTCACTCAGTACAAGGAACCTTGTGGATGGCTAGTTAATCTTATTAACAGAGTAAGTACAATCACTAACCAGGGTTAATCAAACGTTTGCTGTCAGCCCACCATTCACTCAGTACAAGGAACCTTGTGGATGGCTAGTTAATCTTATTATTAACAGAGTAAGTACAGTCACTAACCAGGGTTAATTAAACATTTGCTGTCAGCCCACCATTCACTCAGTACAAGGAACTTGTGGTTGGCTTGTTAATCTTATTAACATGGTTAGTACTTAGTGTTAAACTTCACCGGGGGCAAGAGTGGCCTAATGGTGGTTAGAGTGCCCACATTCTGTCAATCCTGTCATGGTTGATTTCAAGTTCTTTTCAGGAAGGTTACAGCAAGACTAAGAAATATAACAGGTTACTAAGTTTGTACAGCCCCTTGTCCCTGTTCATAGAGTAATATTTCCCCCATATATTTGACTCTTTTCACAGTTTGCTCAACAAGGAGGCTTTGATGAGATCAAGAAACATGTGTTGGAGTCATCGGATGATCTGGATCCATCTGTGAGTTATCTTAATGTGTGTTTTAAAAGAATATCTTAGTTTGTGTTTGAAATAAAGTTATAAATGCTTTCTGTCCTTTAAAATTTGTAACACTGTTAAGGTGTCAAGTTTGATATAAAATTGGATTGATTGAGGCCATATTTATTGGTCTAGCTGAGTTTTAAATTATTGGATGAGACATAGGTACCGTATTCTTATGTGTTTGATCCCATGTTTTCACACACTTAAAATTCATCAAAACATAATAATGAGGGTAGTTGGTTCAGATGCGATGTCACCATTTTTGATGTCACCATTGGATTAATACGTAATCGTGAAATCTTCAAAACAACTAAATGTGTTAGGGGTCAGTTGCGATGTTGCCATTTTTGATGTCACCATTGGATTAATACGTAATCATGAAATCTTCACAAACAACTAGATTGTGTTATTTGTTGCTAAAAGCAAAATTATGTAAATTTTCTAAAACCTTTAAAAACACAACTCAACTGTAAGTATGTTAAATAAAAAATAAATGTTGACATTTATATAGCGCTTTATGCCGTAAACAGCCTCTAAGCGCTTTACATTTATTCCGCCGTCATTAGAATATGTCGGAACCACGTTTGCAGCCTACAAGTGGCGCAGGGTCCATCAGTACAACGACTGTGACTACCCCTAACAGCTTCCCATTGCACCTGGGTGGGGTGAGGCAAGCGAGGCAAAGCGCCTTGCCCAAGGGCGCAACACGGTGGTGGGGCGGGAATCGAACCCACGCACGTCGAGCAAGCTCTCAGATTATGAGTCCAAGGCTGTAACCACTGAGCCACCGTGCCCTCATGTTGTCTTTCAATTTGTAACAGCTAACCATCTATTTTGAATGGGCTGTCAGCCTTGTAGTTTCATCATCCTCGTATGTCATGTGTCATGTGACCTATACCGCCTGGGCACATTCCTTGAATTAACTTTGAATCAACATCTAATTCTTGTTTCAGACAATGGCGGCCTTACTTCAGCCATTAGGGATCTGTGCAGAGTATTTGAACGTTGTGAGATTCTCAACGTTTCTTGCACAAGCCGAGAAGAAAACACTGAAATATGTCACCGAGATTGCAGACAGTGAACTCAAACAAAAGGTGAGCCATGGGGGATGCCTGTACCTGAATTGATTGTAGGTATTTACAATATGATGCGCCGCCAGTGGTTGCTCTTGACTTCCAGGTTCGACATCTGCGTACTAGCCACCATTGGATTTTCACCCCAAGTGTGATAATAATGTTGAAAACAGCTGCGCTGATGTGGGAGATTGGGTTTTTAAAATACATAATTTTTCACCAGGCAATAATTATGTTTATTTATAAACTGAGCTCAAAAAGAAACTTATAATTTTTCACAAGGTCATATCTTGAAATCCTGTCCATCAAATTGAACCAAAATTACACACATATTTACTTCAATACTCTACTCTTAACACATGTCAGTAACCAAGCAGTTATCCAACTGACACAACAGCAAAATGCACTGACATGGGACAGCTTCCTGGACCACATTCACAGCTCAGCCCTGTTTCATGAAAAAAGTGTATGAAAAGCAGAAAGCAGTACTGTTTTATCATCTGTGCAAGGATCTTGTGTGCATTCTCACAGATTTGTTGTCCTGGGTGCCAAATGTTGGGCTGTGAAAGTGAATGAAGTCCAGAAGCTGTGTGTCAGTTGGACAACTGCTTGGTTACTGACATGTGTTTTGAGTAGAGTATTAAGGTAATCCTGTGTGTAATTTTGGTTCATTTTGATTGACAGTATTTTAAGATATGACCTTGTGATTCACAAGTTGTAAATAATTATAAGTTTCTTTTTGAGCTCAGTTTATGATTCCCGTTGATCATGCTACTGTTTTTCCATGTTTAGGGAGTTGAATCATGCGGCGGAGCAAGCGTGAGTGCCACGAATTATGTTGACTGAATAGGCCGGCAGCGCAGGTTAATCGATTATAAACCACCTCTTCTCAACATCTACACATTTACATGCATCTGAGAGGTCTAATTTCATTGTCATTAAAGGTTTACACATGCATGTCAAAATGCAGTCAAATACCCCGCTCTTTTAATTGTGCGCAGGCAAGTGTATAATGATTCCTGTACGGGTTGCTTCAGGCCACATAATAAGCTGATTCCATGCATTGGCTTTTGCGTGGTCAATTCGTAATTTGTCATTTTTAAAATTGCACAAATTTTCAAACAACGGTTCCTATGCTCACAATGATTAAACTTTTGATATCAGATTTGATATCAACCTTCGAAGGAAAGTGTATAGAAAATTATTATATAGATTATGTTGCCATAAACTCATCAGACTCTGATTAAATGGGGATGGAACTAGTGGCGACCTTTTAATTTGGCTGTGTTTATTTACTGATAGCATGTCATATTATCCTGACAGAAAGCCGGTAGTATATCTGATCTGCTGTGCACCATGAAGACGTTGTGTTTGATGTTCTGGGTGGATGACGTACAAGAAGTAGACGATCTCAGATTACATATAGCACTAAGAATGCTGAGGTCACCACACTTTAATGCTAAGATGAACAGCCTCAAAGAGGTATGTAAAAGTTGCTATAAGTCACCGGGGGAGAGGGGGGGGTACTCAAGTTTGGTTTTGGTAGGGGTGTGCCACTGAGAATTTGAAAGTGGACCCATCAGTATACTAATTGTTCCAAGAAATTTGGACTCATCGATATGCCAAAAGTCAAAAAAGGACCCATCCATATATAATACCAATATTGGCATAGAAAAAGGGGTCATTGATATACCAAAAGGCTGCAAATGATAACCATGTTTGTGGCACATCCCCGTATGATCATTTGTACTGAGTACACCCTGGGCATTTCACTCAACTTAACAAAGCTTTATAAGTCTCAAAATCGTTCGAAACTTACGACACATCTTAAAATCCATGTTATTGATGACTTACGATCGATACCCTTCGTAAATAGGGATATACCACAGAGACCCTTTGTAAAGTTATGTGTAGTAAAAGGGCATTTGCAACTTGCGAACGGTTACTAGAGAATATGATGTGTTAAAAGTTTAGTGAAATGCACCCCTGGAATTTCATACACCCTTTGAAAAAGATTCAACCTGATTCTTCCACACAGAGAGGGTGAGTTTCAAATGGAGCTGCTAATGTGTTCATTCCATTTGAAATTCATACTCCCCCTGGAAAATATTTCCAAAATCTTCCACAGGGGGAGTGTAGATTTTAGATGGAATAGCCCAATATTCAATACACATAAAAAGACATTTTCCAAGTATAATATTGTCTTGTTGTTCTCTGATGTTCTCTGATGCCTGTTTTCGTATGTATTTTATTGTTTTTTTACTCCATATTTTTGTGTTTAAGCCAAGTAAAAAAAAAAAATTAGTTTCTTATCCCTGCCTGCATCGTTTTTTGCTGCCACATCAAAAAACAATAAAAAGACGAAATTTCGATTGATTTTCGCTGTCAGTACCTTTTCTAGTCTTGTTTGCAGCTAGTTTGTTCCTACCTTTAGAAATAATGAATATGTAAAAACATATGGCGAGGCACATATGGAAGTCTTGCCGGAAAGGCACTAGATCTATCTTCTTTGGGCAAAAACTTGTTTTGGAAAAGGCAAAAAAAAAAAGGCAAAAAAAAGTGCCCTCATCCTCCTTTTTGAAAAAAGTTAGGATGAGAAATATTTTTTTTTTTTACTTGGCTTTATCTAAATGTCAAATTTGGCGCCTTTGGCCACCATGGGCCAGACCTTGTCACATATATGAGGCATATAAGTCAAACTACTTTTGTTTTGAAACCAACAGATCACCAAACTAATAGAAGACTCGACGTCGTCCAGATCCAACCGTAATGCAATCAACGAGGAGAAGATTCTTGAGTGGCTTGTAGATAACAAAGTACTCTCTATAGCATTGGAAGGTAATGCAGAACACCGTAAATGGGCGATATTTTTGCGCGATGTTTATTTCCGCGCTTTTGGCGTTTGAAGCGACCACTGTGAAGATAACAGGGCATGAATATATTCCTTGTATGTATAGGTTAATTGATGAAAGCTTAGAATTATGAATTTAATTATAATTGAAACTTTAAAATGAGCAAAATGAAAAGTTAACTATGTGAAAATTTCAACATTTACAGTAGTGCCCTCACATGACTCTAAATATGTGGGGCTAGGAGTGATTAGCTCCATCACAAAATAGCCCCTTAAAAGTATTCTTGTGTTAAGGCGACGAAAAAAGAAAACCCTGTTCTACGGGCCCGACCGACCCAGATTTTGAACAAATTGGGAAAAAAAATTTCCTGTACAAATGAATACCGACCCAAATTTTGACAAGTTCAGGAACAAAATTTTTTTTTTTATTTCCCCAAATTACAAATATTTAATGATTTTGGTGATTTTTTTTGGTCATTTCCAAAAAAAAAAAAAAACGAACCGACCGACCCTACTTGAAAGGTCCGTCCGCCCGTTGAACAGGTTTTCTTTTTTTCGTCGCCTAATGGCAAAATTGCACTACTTTTCATCAAATCTGTTCAAAAAAACCCTTGGAAGCAAAAAGTGTTTCTGACAGATTTGATTATTTATTATTTTTGAGATAATGGAGAAAGACTGCACCTGCTTACACTAACTTCCAGAGAATGGACCTCTTCTTACTCTATTTGATTGATGTGCACACTGTTCATAAGTGACATAGGCAGGGCTTTGTGTTCCCTTTGTGGTTCTTCATGGGTGCAACTTTGGCATAGGATCTGCTAGTCAGATTACTGGCCTGTTATGATTGAATTAGCCAATCAGAAGGCTTCCGTGTTTACTCTGTGTGCGCTCGGATGATAAACAAGGGCTGTTCTTTTACATTGATTTGCACAGGCACATCAACATTCAGACTTGAAACTTTTAAGCTTTTTTGCGGATTTCAGCTCTTTTTTTTTTGCGTGCTCAAATGGACGTGTTTTCTTTTATTTTCAGCCCAATTTGACCAATTTTACGCCAATTCCACACTGGTTTTTTTTTAAGGTCCGTCAGTTTCAGGCCTGAATATTAATGGGTTGTATTGAGGATTTGCGCATTGAAATTGGGAGTGCTTTGGATGCCTCAAGCCATCTAATTTCCATGTCATACTATACATTGATTGACTTGTAATAGGCGGAGCTCATAACATTGTGGATTGATATAGAATGGCATACACACAGTTTGGCGCGAACTGTGTGTTGCATGAGTGATGCAAGCTTTTGTGAATTTATGTGGGCATAAGTTGGGACTTTATTGACTCTTTCAGTAACAAAAAAAACAGTCTGGCCTATTATGAGCTGATCATAGTATAAGCAGTCGCCATGGGGTGTAGTATTTTTTATGTTTTTCACGTCTACATCTGTTGCTTGATTACTGCTTGCCTATGATATAAAATTGGATCAATTGAGCCCATATTTATTCGTCAAGCTATGAATTTTAAAATATTGGATGTGACATAGTTGAGTCCAATATTTTAAAACTCATAGTGAGACCAATAAATATTGGGTGTAAAGCATCCAATGTTATCATTATTATGTTTTGGATCCAATATTTTCACACACTTGGATCCATCAAAACAATAAAAAATCAATCAGGACTCGCTAATATAAAGGCTCGTTTCCTAATTATTATCATATGTTTTAACATCTACAGGAAGTATAGACCAGTCTCAGTACTGCGATAAACTCAAAGGAATCGTGGAGTTTCTTGGAATCAAACTCTCATTAGATGAACTCACTAAAATATGGAAGATGCAGGTATGTGGGCTATTCCGGTTGAAATCCTTACACCCCCTATGGAAGACATAATCTTAATCTCTTTAGACACTCTTTTTTCAGTGTTGTCTGCTCCAAAATGGGCAATTCGAATTGAAATCCATACACCCCCTATCGAAAACATGAACTTAATCTCCCATATATTGGGTGTGAATATCAAATGGAGTCACCCATTTGGGTAACCCCGTTTAAAATTCACACTCCCTGTGTGGAATATCAAGGTCATGTTTTGGGGTGTATGGATTTCAAAGGGTGTCACCCATTCAGGTAACCCTTTTTGAAATTCTCACTCCCTATGTGGAATATTAAGGTCATGCCTTCCAAAGGGGGTGTATGGATTTCAACTGGAATAGCCCAGTTTCAGAAAAAAAACTACAGTTTATGTTTGAGTGATATAATTTAAGCTGATCAATTGACTCCTAGGAGGGAGGGAAAAACCGTCAGTTATGTGTACTGTAAAAGCACTTAATTTCCCGAGCACTTTATTTCGTGAATCACCGATTCACACACTTTTCGTGGGCATTTAATGTCAGAATCCAGATTTTCTACACCTTCAAGTGTTAATACACTAGGGCGGCCAGCGGTTCTCACTTGAAAAGATGGGAATTAGCTTGCAACAAAATAATGATTGCACCTATGCGAATCTGAAGCGGTCATAACTTTTGGTAATTTCGACACCGGTATGCAGTGAATCAGAGCAGGAAGTTACTTTTAGATGAAAACACAATTTATTACACTATTATACTAATTAATTGATGTTTATAGAAGAGGAACAGCTTTCAAATTAATGAAAAGGTTGTGTTTATACCAGACTATTACTCAGCTGTGTTACATGTTGTAAAACGGCAGCCGCCACTTGCTCCTGATTTTCACTGTGTTCAATTCGCAAGGAATTTAATTTCGCAAATCTAAGTGTCTCGCAAAATTGGCAAAATGAAGTGCTTTTACAGTATATATATATAGAGAGGCATACCTAAACATATCACAGTCACTTTCAAAGAGAAGTGTGAAACCCCTGACTGTCCCAATGGGCTATTCCATTTGAAATCCACACTACCCCTTTGGAGGATTTTGGAAATATGTTCCTCAGAGGGCGTATGAATTTCAAATAGAATTAACACATCAGTTAGCTCTATTTGAAACTCTGAAAGATTCAGAAAAATTAGCTAAATGTGCTAATTCCATTTGAAATTCATACTCCCTCTGTGGGACACGTTTCCAAAATCTTCCACAGGGGTAGTGTGGATTTCAAATGGAATAGCCCAATTACATTCCAATTATAAGAGGGCCCATATATGAAAAGCAATGCTTTGGCACTGATTAATGTCTACCCTCTATAAAGATATAAATAAATGAAATTAATGATGGCTGATAGTTTTAATAATATATTGTTTTGTTTTTTTGTTCATCAACAGAATGACCAGCCCCTGACTGTAGTAGACAACATTCACTCCATTATGGCGTCAGCTGCTGTCAAATTCAACAATGAGCAACTAGAGCACCTCTTTATGCTTATACAAAAGGTAGGTCATCAGTCATAATTATACACTGTCAAATTCAACAATGAGCAATTAGAGCACCTCTTTATGCTCATACAAAAGGTAGCGGGTCATCCTTAGACTAAATCCATCAGTAATCTACACTGTGCATGTATTAGATATTCTAATAGTGGCGACTGAAAATCTTACCGCTCGTATCATAGACACACAGGTTTTTGCTGGTCGGATGATCAAGCTAAAGGTTGGATGACCAGCTAAATGTTTATATAAGGTAGAAAAAATAAGATTCATAACACCGTGTATCGATATAGAATGGCATGCACACCATTTTTACAGGAATTTACGCGAGCGTGAGTTGGGACTTTATTTACTCGTGCAGTAACAAAAGCCAAATAATTTCCGCCTTATATAAGCCAAACAAACTTTAGACAAATACATAATCGGGCCATGTTCTTTACATCATTGTCCTCTGGAATCACTGAAAAATGAAAAGGTCACATTTATAAAGCAGGTTATTGAGATGAGCGTCACCACCGCCCGCCGTGAGAATCTTGTAAATTGCTGGTACTCGATGCTATTGTTATAATTGGTAATAAATTCTAGTCCAGTTACGATCAATGTAATCGGTGACCAAACTAATTGACCACGTGAGCAAAGCACTTGAAATTGGCCACCGCAAATTGTTGTTTGAATACACAATACAGAGTGCATACACTGCACTTGTCAGACCAACGGTGGAATATTGCGCTAGTGTGTGGGACCCTTTTACAAATGAACACATACATGAGATTGGTAAAATCCAGAGAAGAGCGGCCTGCATGGTTTGCAATGACTATCAGCAAACCACTAGTGTATCTGGTCTGATAAGATCTCTTGGCTTGGACATGTTAAGCACACGGAGGAAGATCACTAGGGTCAACGTACTGCATAAAGCCATAGGGGGTCACCTGGCCCTACCAGTGTCGGACTACCTGCGCCCGGCCAGCCGCTACACAAGACACGCTACTACCAACACTTTCATACCGTATCATGCAAGAACCAATTGTTTGTAGAACTCTTTTGTGCCTCATACCGTCGTTAATTGGAATTCACTTCCACCTGATCTCCACTCAATTGAAGGAGCTAATCAATTCAAATCAAGCACTTCAGAATTCTTCAAGAACCAAGACACAATAAATAATATCAGAGACTAAATAGCAGCACAGCATTGAGCACTCCACCCTCTTCGTGTGATTCCTTGTGGAATGTTGGAGAGTATCCAGAAAGAAGAAGATCTCTGGGTCATGCTTCTCTGTCCAGGTCTTTGAATTTCACTGGGTAGTTAAGTTTGTTTTGTCCTGGGTCCTCCCGGGCAGCTCTGCCGGGTCTAAAACACAACTCGCACTAAGTTCTATGACCTCAAAACAAAGCCAGACCAATAAGTCAAGGCTATACCAATAGCTATTTGAACTGACTGAACCCCCAGAAGGTGCAGAGGTCTAATTATTTTTTCTGGGTCAAATTTTGGACAGGGGAGTTTTGGTGAAAATGATGAGCATTTGTAAAAATCCTTGCTAAGACCCTGGACCTGCTTGATGTTAATTTCTAAATTGGCATTTTTTTTAATTTCCAGGCATGGAAAGGTGAAAATGATCGGATCCAAGAGAAACTCCTCAGCCTCATCGGTCGTATCGGCCGTGATGCACGCAATAACAAAACCACATGTAAGGTGCTAGAACTACTGTGGGATCTTGCTCATCTACCCGGCATCCCGACACCGCATCTGGAGCACGCCCTCGAGGAACATCTAGCGATTTTAAGTGACTCTTTTGCCGTTAGTCAGCAAGTCAAGAGCAAATATGTACTCAAATGTGTGGAAGATATTAAAAAGGTATGTTGTCAAATGTGTCGTTAATTTCAGAAATTATGAATTTGTGATACATTTAATAATAATGTCCATGAGAACTACCTGCCGATTGGCCAGAATGAATGTTGTGTCCACATTTGGACCAATCAAGTAGGGTATTAATAAGATTATCTACAAATGCAAGTTTGACCATAAATAGTTTAAAGCCTAGTCATAATTGGCAATTGTAATGAGCATTTCATGTTATCAACCAATCAGAAATGCTGTTAGTGGACCAGTAGTGTCCAGGGGGTTAATATATCTTCTTGAGTTGACCTGGCAAATTCTAAAAAACCAAGCTAGAAAAATTTGGCTTAATCATCATAATTGCAAAACCAAATAGTCAGTAGTCAGTTAGCTTGAAATTCCCCAAGACAAGGAATTTACCCCTAATATTAATAATAATAATACCAGCACTTATATAGCGCTATTACAAATTCAAAGAATATGAACATAGCACTTTAATTGTCTTGTTGTAATCTGTTCAAAACTTGAGGAGCTGATTTTGGCTGTGAAGGTCAACTGTGGAATGTCTAGGGTTGTGCCCTTAAAGCAGCAAAGTCCCTGAGTTGTTGTTAAATGGTTTATGGAATTATGTGGGGCTATAGTGGTCAGCACACTTTACAGGTTGTGCGTAGTGCACTATAAATGATGGCGCTTTTTTTCTTCTCTCATAATAAAAAGTTACAACATTTCTATGAATATGTTGTACCGATGCAGCCGGTCCCTGTGTAAGTGGTTAAACTTTTGGGCTATTCCATTTAAAATCCACACTACCCCTGTGGAAGATTTAGCTAAAGTCTGCCACAGAGGGAGTATCAATTTTGAATAGAATAGACAATTAGGTAACTTCCATTTGTAATGCTTACACCAGTTGTGGAAAATATAGGTAAAGCCATAATACAGGGGGAGTATGGGTTTCAAAATGATTACCTCTAACCAATTACATTTGAAAACCATACTCCCCCTGTGGAAGATATTTCCAAAATCTTCCACAGGGGTAGTGTGGATTTCAACTGGAATAGCCCATCAGATGTGTTTCTGACTTCATCTGATGAAAGCTCGACCACTCACACAAGGACCGGCTGCACCGGTACTATGAAAACCAATGGTGTACTTGTAGCATGTAGAAATACTTGAACTTATTATGAATTCCCATTGAGAAAGCCGATCTAATTAAGTATTAAGTTCAATTGGGTTTGGGCATTGACATGCTTAAAAATTGTGAATTATCTGACTGATATGATATTTTCTTCTTTCTCTTGCACATAGGGTCAGACTGTAGTGCCGGCATTAAGGCAACTTCACCACATAGTGAAAGGCATCACCAAGCAGAGTTATAGCAAACACGATAAGGTATGACATCTCCATCTTTGATAAGACAAATGCGCTTCTGCAAAAAAACAACCTTAATTCATAACCTCATTAATATACCCGAAACCTGTGATCCAATCAAAAGAAATTGATTGCCTGACCGCGCACTAATTGCGAGGTCATTAATAACTCACAATGACTCCTGACGCGCTTCTGGCGTGCGTGTATAAAGCTAAGCGTTATTGCAACGCATGCGCCTACGCCGATGCCGCCCAGCGTTCTGTGATTGGTAGCTCTTGTTGTCGGTAGCGATTGTTAAATTCGCCTGGTCGATTTCTTGTAGGGTAGGTTACAACAATAATTAAAACTGGTTATATTTTAACAACGTTTTATGGCATAAAATAACATAAAATGCTATTTTGATTTGTTTAAATTATTAAATACGACGGTAATGAATGACAATAATAACTTTGCACCATCTATTTTGAGTTCATTGTGTGAAATTGTCGGGTTTTGTTTTGGGCCTCGGTATTTTTCCTCGGGAGCTACCGCTCCCTTCGGAAAAATGCCTCAGCCCAAAACAAAACCCTCCGATGTCACACAATGACCTCTAAATATATATATTGCGCAGTTATTATTGTCTAATTATGAACCTTATAATAGTAGTCTAAACATTGGCTAAGGGATGAAATCAAAACTCGACTGAAAGTTAACCGCCGGTTCCAGGTGGCTTTTTCCAGTTGAGCCGGTCTTTATTTTCTAAACAATGGAACACAGTTCAAGCATTGGTAGCAGCCAGTCAACTGGCGGTCAAGTTTTGAATTCATCCCTAACCTTCTTAGACTATTACACCCATAATTATATCCATTTATTGTAGGGTTTTATTTGCTTACATTTATTGTAGGGTTTTATTTGTATCTATTTATTGTCGAGTTTCATTTGTATCCATTCATTGTAGGGTCTACCGCAGGAATTGAACCGAAACCATGAAATCATCAAATTAGTTACACAGAGTTTACTGAAATGTCATAAAATGGCTGTCAACGCTGCTGAAGATGGACATCTTAGTGCCAAAACAGTGGTAGATGGGAGGAGTGGCTACACGCATAGTGAGGTAAGTAATGGGCAGGGTTATAGCCACGCCGGTCCGTGCCATTGGGGGTAACCGGCATGAACCAGCGCCAATCGGCACTAAAAAAAATAATAATTTCTTTTTTCCCCACAAATGATTTATTCATCATAAAAAGAGTAAAAAACAACAACAAAAATAGGGGGTATACCCCCTAGCCTATTCCCCAATCCCTCATGTTCACTGAACAGATTGTGCTCCAAACCAGCGCTCTAATAAAAAAAATTGCATAGTAAAATTAGCCGGCACTTAACTTGGTAACCCTGGTAATGGGCCATTCCATTTAAAATCCACACTACCCGCTGTGGAAGATTGAACTAAAATCTTCAACAGAGGGAGTATGAGTTTTGAATATAACAGACAATTGGGTAACTTACACTTGAAATTCTCATTCCCGTTGTGGAAGATATAGGTAAAGCCATAATACAGTGGGAGTATGGGTTTAAAAATGATTACATTTGAAAAACATACTACCTCTGTGGAAGATGTTTTTTAGTGTGGATTCAATTGGAATCATAGGCGTCGATCCCGGGGGATGGTGGGGAAAAATCCCCCTATATTTTGCTAGGGGATGGGCCATACAATCATTCCCCAAATGTTTACGTCTGTATGTGGGTTTCTGACCAAATTAACCTCATATTTTGCCATTTTTGCTCCAATAGTGCACATTTTTGTGCCCTTTGCACATATTTGTTCCATTTTTGCACCATATTTCATAAGTTTTGCTTCAATATAAACTAATTCTTTGGCCAAAAGGTGCTGGATTCACTATACTTCAGGAAATGTTTTCCACCTCCACCTCCAATGTCAAAAAGAAATCTATGCCACTGACTAGAATAGCCCAATGGTGGGAACAGATACACACACATAGTGAGATAGGGAATAATGTTATAAATAAATAAAAAAATAAAAATAAATAATGCATCTATTTCCGGGGACTCCCAAATGAGCAAAACACGACACAACAAGGCCCTCATGCAAAACGAGAACCTAAAATGCGTCCTCGAAACGTGAGTCCTCGGGGAAACATCAAAAAACGAGGTCCTATAACCCTATATGGAAGACTTTAATTAAATATTCTACTGGGGGAGTGTGGATTTTAAATGGAATAGTCCATTGTCTGAGAGACTCTCGAGACTTAAATATGCAGGTCATCTTTGATTCTGTAATTAGCTCACAGGTGTCACCAGATCAATTTGTTACTGATCCATTTATATGTGCGCCTATCATGGAGAGAGTAAAGCATGGTGGCCTTGAATGACGTAGAGTATGGCTGATTTCTGCCTTACTGCAACTTATACTAGGGATGACCAATGAACCATCAACTTGATTAGAACACTCCCATAGACATGCAGGGAGCTCAACTGTGCACTGCTTGCACAGACATTTCTAAATTGATCTCATTCTTTTAATTTTCAATATTTTTCTGTAAAAATTGGGGAAGTTACTGCCAATTATATTTTGTAACTATCTTGCAAATTACAGCAACATAAGTTATTTAGTTTTTCTGTAAGTGCGAGTCAAAATTGGTCCATCGCCACAGTGCGCTTAATTGCCAGTGGCTGAGTTCAGCACTGCTCAAGAATGGCACAAAATATTCATGTCAATAATTTCAGGTGAAAAACGTGGCCTACTGAGCTGAAATTTGGCAGAGTTGCCAGTAATACCTCTGTCATACCCTCTGTAAAAAGGTTAAAATATTGAACAAGTAGATCTTGAGTTACAAATTAAATCACCAGCTTCCCTTTGGAATTTCCATACTCCTTTCGAATCATGCTAAGAAGACACCTTTCTGAACATAAATGTGAAGTTTACGTGCTCATTTGATGTATTTTTCACCTGATTTCAACCCTAAACGTTTTGTTATATTTAGGCCCATACCATCTACAACTTGCTGCTGGCTATACCTTGTTTAGGACTTTCACCTGAATGTGCAACCATAACTGTTTCAAAATAGCCCGCGATAGTCATGCAGGTAACTCCGAGGTCAAGCATTGAATTGGTTTGAACAAAGATACTCATAATGTATTGAGTATCTTTGGTTTGAATGAGGAATACTACAGGAACCAGCGCCTTTTGTTAGAAGTCACACATGAGCATGATGAGTAAAGTGGATAATCTCTATTGTTGTGAATGAGTCAATGACCTTCAAAACTTAAGATTTTGTTTACATACACCTACTAATTGATCATATTAAACCCAATAACATTGAAATTCTTGGTTGTGAAAAATAAGTTCACCTTCTTAGTGCAATTTTGATTTTGTGCCATATCGGCTATCTTGGATGATTTTTGGCAAATGTCCTCTAAATGCATGATTTCAATGCCTCGGTTTGAAAAAATAAGTTATGCCAGTGACTAGATAAGTGTCATTTCATAAGAAACCCTTTGATACTTTCACAATATGCTTGTTTCATGTTTGCAAATATGTTAAAATAAAGAAATATATAAAGGTAAATATATGCTTATGCCAATTTTGCTCCCAATTGCTATTTTTGGACCTTGCATTTTATTTCGTTCCAATGACCGGTCAGAATGGGAAACTTTGATAATTCATAATTCAAAAGTTTTTGACCGATTTTGACCATTAACCACCAAAATACTTCTGTTGATGAGTTCTACCCAGAAAACAATATTTTGTAGCAATAGGGTCAACATGAAATTTTGATGGTTATCCCTACTTATACCATGCTATACTGTAAAAGGGGACATTTTCATGTGATTAATTTTTCGCGCTTTGCCAATTTTGAACTGTTTCCCTTGTTTTTAAATTCATGATTCTAAGTTTCCTTATGTACATTGCCCTAGGCCCCTATACACAAAAGGAATATATTTGCGCACTGTCATTTTTGCAGTAGGAACTTGGAACGCGAAAATTAATGTAGCGTGAAAATTTACACTTTTACAGTACCCTGTCAGAATGCATAATGTAACAGCTTTCACTTTAATTTATGTGGAACTTTTTGTTTGTAAAATCAGTTTGATATGATTCTATAATCAACTTTGTCATTATTGCAGCATGTGGAGGTCCACCTGCGATTTCTAGCCTTCATCCTGCAAGAGGGCGCCCTCTATCTTCAATGGCACAGAGCAAGAGAAATATGGGATTGTCTTGTGGCCAACCCAGAGGCTCATGAGTCAGACAAAGAGGTAAATATCAACAATTGTTACACCTCATAAATATTCATGAGCAAATCATACCACCGCATTGGTCAATCCCAAACCTATGTCACATGGTACGATAGTTTTCCTTAAAGTCTGAATTTAGTTTGTGGTGTTATTAGAGAGCAGTACCGGCCAAATTATCAATCAACTAATTTGATTGGTTACAAAGAGGGCTACATCATGTATTAGTACACCACATAAATATTCATGAGCAAATCATACCACCGCATTGGTCAATCCCAAACCTATGTCATGGTACGATAGATTTCTGTAAAGTCTGAATTTAGTTTGTGGTGTTATTAGAGAGGGGAAGTTAACACAGTGGGCAGTACCTGCCAAATTATCAACCAACTGATTTGAATGGTTACAAAGAGGGCTACATCGTGTATGGAGCCAATCAGAGATATGGTAAGAAAAGTTTTGGCAACACTGAAAGTTGTTGGGTATTAAATGTGTGCTCTTTATTTCAGACATGCTATGAGTGGTTCAGGAAAGGTCTTAGCGATCTGGAAGCTGACACACAGCTTCAACTGTTCCGAGAGAAACTGCTTAAGTTGGAACCAGCGACGTTATCACCTACAGGGTTTGAGTGTGTCAAGGCATTCTTTGAGTCTATTAATATCAACAATCATTCGTTGAAGAAAGGACCTGCTGGTTTGGTAAGCATCTTCAACCCTTTATTTGGGGGTAGGGTTAAGGGTAGCAATATCCCTGGGGTGGGGGTCAAGGGTAGCAATATCCCATGGGGTGGGGGTCAAGGGTAGTACTAACCTCGAAATACTGGGGTGTGCACATATTCTCTACTATGTGGAAAAGTTGTGTGCTTGATTTTTACAAGGGGGGGCACCCTATCCATTATAAATGGATTTACTTGTCATTTTGTGTAAATCTTGATCATTCTTATACATACGTGTGCCGTATACGACCTAGCACCCCTCCCCTAATAAGCGTACAGTACGAAATTTGTCAAGTGACAACCTTTTTGATCGGCCTGAACAAATAAATTGGCAAAATGTCTAAATATACTTGCCACTTACACCTTGTTGCTTACAATTGGGCTATTCCAGTTGAAATCCACACTCCCCCTGTGGAAGATTTTGGAAATATCTTCCACAGGGGGCGTATATATAACTAGTCGGGGTTAATCATTTTGAAACCTATACTCACCCTGTATTATGGCTTTACGTATATTTTTCATAACTGGAATAAGTATTTTAAATGGAAGTTACCCAATTCAAAACTCATGCTCCTTCTGTGGAAGGCTTAAGGATACAATACACGATTTACCGACAAGTTACTCATTTCAGAATGTGATTATGAATTTTGAAGAGCGCGTCCATGTCAGCTGAATCAACAAATTCATTTTTTATTTCCTTTTTAAAATAAAAATCTTAAACTCATGCCGCATTCGTTTTTGAAACTGCCCATGGGCTTTGAGACATAAGTATTTTTTGTTTAGGCTAATATATTGCACACAGCTATTCCAGTTGAAGTCCATTCACTCCTATGGAAGACATGACCCTAATCTCCATCACAAGGGGTGTAGATTTCAAATGGGATCACCCATTCAGGTAACCCCATTTGAAATTCACACTCTCTCTGTAGAAGATTAAGGTCATGTGTTCCATGGGGGAGTAAGGATTTCAACTTGAATAGTGCATTGTATTATAGTTGGCCAATATTTGCATTAGGTTTAATTCTAATAATTTGTGTCTTTTCAGATCGTCGATAAGCTTGACTTATTTGGGTTGGAATTCATGTGGCAGATTGCGCTGGAAACACCTAATGAAGATATCGCCAATGCTGCAATTAAGCAACTTATGAGAGTGTCTTATGGAAATTTATCGCAACGACTCAAAAAGGTAATTACTGCTGGTATATTTAATTTTCGTACACTTTACATGTGTCTTGTGAATGCAATAAATTGAGCTATTCCATGTAAATCCACACTCCCTATGTGGAAGATTTTGGAAACATCTTCCACAAAAGGAGTATAAATTTCAAATAGAATTAGCACATTAAGCAGCTCCATTTGAATTTCATGCACCCTTTGTAGGGGGGGGTGAGTTTCAAATAGAATAGAATTGGTTAATGTGCTAATTCCATTTGAAATTTCGTACTCCCCCAGTGGAAGATATTTCCAAAATTTTCTACAGGGGGACTGTGGATTTTAAGGGGAATAGCCCAATTTAGCAAGTGGCTGCTTAGTAACAACAATAAAATAACGAAAGCTAGGATAGGAAGGGTATCACATGGTTATAAAATATGAAAGCACAGGCAAAAAGCATAGCAGCTGATAGATCCCTTCATGCTCTGCGGTACCATAGTAGAACTGCACACGCCAAGTGTATAAAAAATCCCTCAACTTTTAATTACTCTATATCAGAGGAGCTTAGACTTTTGTTTGAAAAAATATGATCACTAAAGTATTGTGAAACTATCCGTAGCACTCAATATTTAAGCGGCTCTTATGTCTTGTATGTACCGGTATTTGCTAGGAGCAAGCAGATAGACTCCAATGCATCATGGGATACTCCCTTCAGCTGCTGTGGGCAAAATGGGTATGATATCGATGTTTACCCCATCCATATGCTAGGAAAGTGGCAATTATAGGAACAGTCTGTATCTCGTGTTATGTATGAAGTTGTTAACTCTCCACGTGAGTGTTGACTGCAGACGACAAATTGCAATTTTTTTGGAAAAATTCAAAAATTTCTGAATTGTAAATTTCCATTAGCATATTTAGAATCAACATGAAAAATGCATTAAAATGAATACAAATGAGCATAGTATTGGTTCAGTGGTTCTCGAGATAGCTCTTGATATTAACCCCATGAGAACAACCTGCCGATTGGCCAAAATGAATATTGTGTCCAATTTTGAACCAATCAAGGAGGGCATTAATAAGAATGTCTGCAAATGCTAGTTTAACCATAAATTGTTTAAAGCCTAGTTATAATTGGCAAATGAAATAAGAATTTTAAGTTATCAACCAATCAGAAATGCTGTCAGGTGACCAGTAGTGTCCAGGGGGTTAATATTTAGAGGTTAATAACTGCGCATCGGTTATTTGGAGGGCATTGTGAAAAATCTAAACATTTTGCCTTTGGAACCGAGGAATATGAGGGATATTCCGAGGTCCAAAGCAAAATGTTTAGATTTTCACAATGCCCATATATTACCGATGCAAAGTTATTAACCTCATTCATAACCGTCACTTTAATCTCTTCACCTTACAAAATAACACAAAATTTTGCTCAAAAGTGTATAAAAATAGACGAATTTTACATCTTCCCTTTCCAAAAATCGATCAGGCTAAAACATGACGACCAATAACATAAGTGCGTATCACAATCTGTGCAAATATGGTAACGCATAATCCAAATACGGCAGCCAGCGCTGAAGTTTGTTCGACGCACAACAACAACGCATAACGCCGGTCAATTGTGTGCGACATTGGAACAATTACGCATTTTGCGGTCAATTGTGAGATATTAATGACCTCGATTTGCGTTCGCGTTTTCACAAATAATAAAATATGATTGGATCGCACGCATCGCGTTTATTAATGAGGTTATGAATGTCTTATATTTGTTGCTTGTTTTTGCCTATAGGATCCTGTAGCACTACACAAGCGTTTTATAGATCAGTGCTACAAGAGATTAGAACTAGCTACCATTACCATGGGCGGCTCAACGGTAGCGTACGGTATATCTCACGCTACTAGGTTGTTAACAGCAACCACGGTACCAGAAGTCGCATCAGTTCCCAGCCCATCAAGGTAAGAAGGTGATCCATTAATTGAGCTATTCTGTTTAAAATCCACATTACTCCTATAGAATAATTATGTAGCTCAAGACTTCCACAGATGGAATATGAGTTCTGAATACAAGAGACAATTCAGTAACTTCCATTTGAAGTACTCACTCTAGTTGTGGAAAATATAGGTAAAGCTATAATGCAGGGTGAGTATGGGTTTCAAAATGATTAACCCTGACCACTTACATTTGAAAAACATACTCCCTCTGTGGAAGATATTTCCACAATCTTCCACAGGGGTAGTGTGGATTTCAACTGGAATAGCCCATATTTGTGACCTCCTCCCACAAAATGAGCATAAAGTCACAAGTTGGTAGGTTTGTGACATCCTGGCTGCTGAGTGTTCTTTGTTTGACTTGCACCTGTACAAGCCAGAAGTATGTATTGTGAATGCTGTTTTTTGTATGGTGTGCCCCTTTCACAGAGGACATACAGTGGACTGGCATGCCGAATGCACCAAACACATGCTACGTATAAATATGCATCAAATAAAGAACATCAACTCAGCAGCCAGGGGTCTCAAAACTACCAACTTGCGACTTTGCACTCATTTTGTGGGAGCAGGCTACATTTTGTAGTAATTTTGTTGTGAATACTCTCAATCATCTGGGAATTGTAAGCGAGAGACAAGATTAAATCTAGTCAACCAGATTAACATACCTTGGATGGAGCAACCAACGTTGCGGCCAGAACCACTGACCTTCAGCTGGGTTGCGATGTTAAACACCTTGACTCCTGATGACGTCACCTTGTGACATCACCTTGTGTCATCGGGAGTCAAGGTGTTTAACATCACAACCCAGCTGAGGGTCAGTGGTTCTGGCCGCAACGTTGGTTGCTCCAAGGTATGTTTATCTGGTTGACTAGATTTAATCTTGTCTCTCATTTTGTAGTAATATTTCATATAACATGCACTTAAAGTACATTGCCATAAAATTTGTATTATATCACAAATTTCTGATAAAATTATCTGATATCAGAAGGTGTGGTTGGTGTGTCTGATGTGCTCTCAGGTCCCACAAAAAATACTGTGCTAACGTAACGTCACAATCCGATTCCTTGTGTGTGTTTCCTGTTTCAAAGCCCAAGCCTGCTATTGAGAGAGATTATAGAGAGGGGTGTTACTACAGTGGATGATTGGTACTTCACAAATCAGGCATTACTTACTAACATTTATTCCGTTATACACTTTTTACAGGGCTGCTAAACTTCTTGTTATAGAGAGGTTATTACAATTAGCAGAAACTTATGTTACTACAGTAGAAGACCTATACACCAATGCAAGGACGATCCTACCCCATGGGGCATCGTTCCAGGGACCCCCTATCACTATGCATGTGACGTGTGATTCACCTAAAAATGAGTTTGTTCTTGTGGTAAGTAGACGAATAATCATGTCAGACCTACCACTGTCCCTCATTTGGGGTTTTCCAAAGTGAAAAAGAGGGACAGTCCTACTTTCTGAAAATTTCAGTGATGGCAAATTTAAATGTAAAAACAGCAAAATATGATGAAAATTTCACTTTAAAATTTTGCTAGAGCATTCTCTTTAGTCTATTGTGATAATTTAGACAGGCAAAACCTTCCTGAATTCTGAAAGCATTGTACACCAGAAGTCTTTGAATTTGTTGGTACCTGGTTTGTGTGCATGTACAAGGTTTTGGCCTCAATGTCCCTCTTTCTGACTTCGGTAGGTTGGCAGGTCTGTAATGTATGTAGGGCTGTTTTTGAGTAGAATTTTCATTGTTGACAATTGTTAAATCTTAAGATCCGATGTTGGCAAGTTGTCGATAGAGCAATACATCAATAAAGTGTGAAATATTTAGTTCAGAGACCATGTTGTGTCATTAATTTACATCAAAATATAATTGTCAGTTTCATGTAATCCTATCGGTAACTTGCCATTAAAAATGAAGTTTATTAATCCACCCTATCATTGTCATCTTGTGCTCAGTTATTACTTTTTTATACAAGTTATTTCATGCAAAAATAATAACGTAATCTTAAGCTTATCTCTAATATTTTTAATATCTAGTCTTTGTCAACAATTGGTCATGCTTGTCGACAATCGGGAAAATTGCTTTGTCGACAACAGCCTTGTTGGCAACAGCCCTAAATGTATGTGACCTAATAAGACCTAAAAAATAATTCTCTGGTTGCACTCGGTTGGTAGGATTAATTTTTTTGTACTGAACATGTGACTGGCGATGAAACTCAATCAGAATTACTCAAAAAGCCACAGGCCTGGATGTAGGGATGCCGTCATATGTAACAACAATCATGAAGTTAGAAAATAAATAATTTATTTGTAAAATTCAATCTGCAAAAATACTGTGTTTTACACGATATTAATCTTGTCTATTTTTGGTTTGTAATAGGGCCAAGCTAATGAAACGTTGCAGAGTTTGAGGCAAAAAATAGCCCAGAAAATGAAGACGTCATCTGACAATATACAGATAGCTGCTAATGATAGGATGGTAAGATTGATTGATTGATTGATTTGCTTTATTGATTGGTTGATTGATTGATTGATTGATTGATATGAAGACGTCTTCTGACAATATACAGATAGCTGCTAATGATAGGATGGTAAGATTGATTGATTGATTGATTTGCTTTATTGATTGGTTGATTGATTGATTGATTGATTGATATGAAGACGTCTTCTGACAATATACAGATAGCTGCTAATGATAGGATGGTAAGATTGATTGATTGATTGATTTGCTTTATTGATTGGTTGATTGATTGATTGATTGATTGATATGAAGGCGTCTTCTGACAATATACAGATAGCTGCTAATGATAGGATGGTAAGATTGATTGATTGATTGATTTGCTTTATTGATTGGTTGATTGATTGATTGATTGATTGATATGAAGACGTCTTCTGACAATATACAGATAGCTGCTACAGTCTGTCCACTGAAGTACAAAGTAGCACCGCCCGTATACAACGCGTAAACAGTGCGCAGTGCTGCGTCTCTGCTGCGGGTATGCGTGCCTTCAAAGTCGGCACGATGTGTGTGTCCGCGTCGGTACTTTGTACTTCAGAGTAGACAGACTGTAATGCTATGATGGATTGATTGATTGAATGATTGATTGATCGATTGATATGAAGACGTCTTCTGACAATATACAGATAGCTGCTAATGATAGGATGGTAAGTAAGATTGATTGATTGGTTGATTGATTGAGCGATCCATCAATCAATCATTGATTGATCAGTTGATCGATTGATTGTTTGTTCGATTGAATAATTGATCAATAGATGGAAGTATAGATGTGTGCATACATACCATACAAACATGCCTTGATATAATTCAGTTAGGCCACTCAGGTCATGTTACCCTTAGACTTGGCCTTGATGTCCCTATCAATAGATTGGTGGACAGATGTATGCATACATACCATACATACTGGTCTCAAAATAATTCAAAATGCCATTTTTGTTGTTGCTATAATAAATTTTTAATTCCCATTTTTTCATACGGAGAACCGTGATACAATATAAAGTGCCACGTCCTACTTTCACGGATCAAAAAACATGTTTACAAAAGGGGATACAAACTTTTGCCTCTATGGATGATGATATCATGAATAAGGGAAAAACTATCGTCCAGTTAGGTCATAAACGGGATAGGTCAATCTACTTGGGTTGTGTCAAGTTGTGATTGATCAATGAATTGGTGTCATTCTCTCATGAATATGTGTAAGGTGTAATAAAGTTTAATTGGGCTATTCTAGTTGGACTCCATACACCCCTGTATGGAATACATGACCTTGATCTACCACACAGGGTGAGTGAATTTCAAATGGGGTTACCTGAATGGGTGCGTCTGTTTGAAGTCTGCACCCCCTGTGTGGGAGATTAAGATCATGTCATAGAGGATGTATGAAATCAACTGGAATAGCCTATTAAATTGATTGAATGGTAGGTTGGTAGAATCAAACTAATTTATACTTCTTTTTTTTTTTCAAATTTGTCCATTTATACAGCTACTAACGTCCAAAGACCAGAAGCTATTACGGCAATTAGACTTTGAGGAAGAACAAGTCCTAACAGTGAAGACATTGGGAGTGTCAGGTGCAGTGTCAAGAATAGATGAGGTAGGTCAAAGGTCAAACCAGAAACTATAATTAAAGACAGAATTAAACAGACTAGTTTGTTACTAGCTATTATTTATTTCCGCTAACAGGCAACGGTAGGAAGGCCATATCTGTAATAGCTGCCCTATAGATTGTTGACAATTTCTGCATTGTATATATATTGTACACATCTGACTCATTGCAGCTATTGTTTATTTCTTTTGATAGAGTGGGTCTGCATCAGCTAACAGACAAAGCTACACATCGGAGCAAGAGAGATTACTACCGGGTGTTGTCATGGCAACGGGAGGTCAAGTTTTTGAGAAGTTGTATCAACTTGCTGAATTAGAGGAGTCAAAGTAAGTGAAGCAGGAGGGGATATCTTACCCTTCCCAGAATCCATTGCAACATGATCGATGCAGCACCTCATTTCATCAAATGAAACTCCCATTACTTCTTATTGGTTCACTTTGTTTTCATATTGAGAATAGGCTATCTAAATATGGGTCGATAGGCAAGTAATCAACATATTTTGCAAGATCTGTATATGTATGCGTCCATATCAAAAGCGATGCACTTGTCGGCTGCTACATGTGTCTCATTTCACATAATAGCTAGAAATAAATACCAGACTCAATTCAAGTGGAGGTCACTTCAAATCATCCCCAAATCACATGGTTAAGGAATGTTCTTTGTATTCCTAAACCATGTGACATGGGATGATTTGAAGTGAACTCCAATTCAGAGATGAGTCTGGTATTTATTCTTAACTATTATGTGAAATGAGACACATGTAGCAGCCAACAAGTGCATCGTTTTGATATGGATGTACACATATGTGCTCTGTTCATTTAGGTACAGTTCATCACTATCGACCCATGTTGCACTAGATAGCAAATTAATACAGGAATTTAAAATTTGAGAAATGCATTATGGGAAGTGTAAGATATCTTCTGTGAATTAGAGGGGGGAAAGTGTGAGGGTCAAAGGGGGCAGGCTATTTGAGACAGAAAAACGCCACAGTGGTAGTGGTGAGGCAGAGTCAAATTGAGGACCCTAGATCTAAAATGAGGTTATGTCACATGGAGTGCATTTCAAGAAAAATGGCAGAAACATATTTTGGAAGTTTTTCTTGATGAAATGACATGTGGATGCATGATTATTTCTTGCATTACTGAGATTTTCGTAAAATGGTTTTATGAAAAATATGTGTAATTTGGATGTTTTTGCCATTTTCAAATATTACCAATTTAAATAGTTCCAGTCCAATTGGACTTGAACTCCTTTTAGATCAACACAATATATTGAACAAAATACCATCTATATTTCAAAATGTTAAATAGATGGTTTTATGTTAACACATTATTCTGTTAATCTAAGCAGGAGGTCACATCCGGGACTTGATATTACCATCTCTATTTCAAAATATTAGAAGTTTCAGTGCAAGAAAGTGGTTATGTCCATGTGTGTTGATTTGACCCCTCAAGTTGTACCTCCTAGTATCTCTTACACATGTTCTACACATAACTTCACTATAAAACTTGCATATGGGTGTAGAGAACCCCTTGTTGCAGAAACTGACACTAAGTCATTTTCATAATTTTGTAACTGAACTCCCTTTTAGATCTAGGGTCCTCAATATTATTGTACTATCAATTTTGTTAAGTTTTCAGTGCCAAGTTTTGACAATGAGAGCTCGCTTTGTAAACGAAGGAAAAGGATATTTTGGATTCTACATTAACTTACATGGCATTTGATTTTATTCTACAGAATCACAGAGAGGGTTAGGAATTTACTAATGCTGATTCCAACGGATCCATCGGTACAAGAAGCATTGGATTCTATTTGTAGAAAGGAGGTAAGAAGCAGAGATAGGCAGTGATTTGCATAACCCATGAGAACTACTTGCCGATTGGCCAAAAACGAATATTATGTGTAATTTTGAACCAATCAAGGAGGGTATCAATAAGATCATCTGCAAATGCAAGTTTGACCATAAATAATTGGCCGGTCATAATTGGCAAATGAAATGAGTGTTCAGTGGTTCTTGAAATAGCTCTTGATATTTTGAGAAAATATCTAAAAGACATGGACTTTTTATGTTGAAACCTATGGCTAGCACAGAGTGTTATTGATAAACTTGAAAAAAATCACAAGAAAAAAACCCCAAAACATTAGATTTTTGTAAGAGGTATATGTGTGCTGACATACCATGCAAGTGATAGCTCCAGAAAACTTTGACCCTGTGAGTACTACCTGCTGATTGGTTACAAGAAGATTATTAGGATATATTGAGCCAATCAGCAACATGGTAAGAATGGTGGTAGAGCTGAAGAGGATTGAGCTTGAATATTTAGAAGCTGTATGTTAATTGGTCACACAGATGAATATAATTATTGTTTAATTAACCAATTTGTATGCAGTCCGCAGATGATGACCATAACAGTAGTCTCGGCGGCGATAACAACCCACAGGAGTCTTCCAAGGCGGTGTTGGAAGGCTTATTCCGTAGCAACGCACACAGCATGTCACCGTTCAGGGTGCTGTATAATCTGGAGGTGCTCAGCAGTAGACTAATGCCTGCTTGTCAGGAGGACTTAAGCACACAGACCAGTGCACAGAACTTTAGGGAGAGTTTTTTGAATGCTGGGGGATTGAGTCTAGTGGTGAACGTACTGCAGAGGGAAAGTATGCCGGTTGATGTAGATGAAGAAATAATGAGAGGGTGCTACTCAATATCGCTGCAATTAGCAAGGTAGGTATCAAAGAGGGCCGGTATTAAGGCTATTTTCTTAATGCCGGGGATTGAGTCTAGTGGTGAATGTACTGCAGAGGTAAAGTATGCCCATTGATGTAGATGAAGAAATAATGTGAGGGTGCTACTCAATATCACTGCAATTAGCAAGGTAGGTATCAAAGAGGGCCGGTATTAAGGCTATTTTTATGCCGGTTGATTTAAATGAAGAAATAATGAGAGGAAGCTACTCAATACCTTCCAATTAGCATGGTAGGTATCAAAGAGGGCCAGTATTGAGGCTGCTGCATAAATGAATATTAATTACCTTATTTGCATAATTCTTATCTTTATTCAGGTTCTTGCTTTGTGGTCAGACTACAACGGCTGTGATAGAGAGCGATCTCTCCTTGACCGGTAGTCTAGGAGACACATCCGCCGACTCAAGCTCACTCAATCTATCGTCAAGTTTTGGGACATCACCCAGGAAGATGAGTTTGGTAGAGAGAATGTCAAGTCTTGACGCATGCGGGGATTTAGCTTTCAGAGAAGGGACTTCAGTTGCAATAACAGTTATACAGGTAAATGATCATAGGTCATTAGGCAAGGCATCCAATTAAAGCCTTTAAAGCTATTGGTGCATGCTGGAGTGAAGTAGCAATTTTCTTCGTTTCATCCATTTGTTTGGCTCGAAATTAAAAGGAGACAATGTGATCAGTGAAAGCTTACATTTAATTATATCTATTTATGCAAATCACATATTATTGCTTTATACCAACCAAAAACACTGTTAGAAAAGTAGTAGTTTTAATGAGGTTAATTTTGTTTGTTTGTTTTGTACAGACAATGAATACTTCAAGCTTTACGTCCATGATAGCATGCCTAATGAGGATGGCGTGGGCGGCGGCAGCAGGACGATTACGACTTGCTAGCTCTGCACAACCAATTAGAGACAGCCCTAATATAGGCATCATTGGCCTAGGCAGGCGGAGTAGACATAGTAGCGCAGGTATGTATGGATGTTGTGATTGGCTGTCATATCAACCAATCGTAGGGTGAAAAATGGTACAGTCCTGACGACTGCATCCTGGGCAGCATATGAATACCTCAAAAATGTTCCTCTGTACCTGAATAAATATGAAAGATGGAGGCGATTCTCCTTCTCTGTTGCTGTATTAAGTTTTAAGTTTAAGTAATAAAGTTTTGGGCTTCAATCAAATGCCTGATGGAGTCTTTTGCAGTCAGCCACAATGTAAAATTTGCGAGAACTTACAATTTGATTTAATTTCAAATTAATTTTGGAACATCAGGAGGAATAATATACACCAAAATGTAAACAAGAGGACAGACCTGTGTTCACAGTCTGGAGTGCCATTCTCTCTTTTAGGCCAGACTCCTCCATAATTTTAGGTTGCTGTGGTGGGATTGCTACACCTGCCCAGTAAGTCTGTTACCTTTGTGGCATTCAATTAACCCAGGACCTGTTTTCTACACCTGGGTTGAGGCAATAGGGTTGGAGAGTCTTGCGTAAATGCACAGCATGTTGATGCTGCAGGGACCCGAACCCATAACCTTGAGCTACCTTGTGAATATGAGTTTGAATTCTTAGGCCACTACAACACTGTGCCCCTGACTCACATGATGAATTGGGCTATTCCATTTAAAATCCACATTACCCCTGTGGAAGATTTTGAAAATATCTTCTGTAGGGGGAGTATGAATTTCAAATGGAATGAACACATTAGAAGCACCATTTGAAACTTGTCCTCCTTCAGTGGAAGATTCAGGTTGAATCTTTCTCAGATGGTGTATGACATTCAAATGGAGCTGTCTAATGTGTTCATTCAATTTGAAATTTATACTCCCCCTACAGAAAATATTTTCAATAGCTTCCACAGAGGTAGTGTGGATTTTAAATGGAATAGCCCATTATTTCTCTTTCTTTGATTTCTCCATCTTGATCATATGGGCCTTACTAACACTAACGCTATTTGAGGGTATTTGGTCAGAGGTCCCAATGTGTTGGCCGACCCAGCCTGCGGAAGAGGAGGCACCCAGTCTGTAAGATTTTGTATGATTCAGGGCAGTTATTGTTTCTATTTATTTGTATCATTTCTCCATCATCTTCATAGGGAGCAGTGCAAGTACATCCAGTGAGAATGACATCCAGGCATTACAGGCTTGGGTCTGTCTACTGGCAACTAAAGTATACAACAAAGATGCAATGATAGCGAGGGAAGCACTGGAACTATTAGTAGCATGCTTACAGCTTAGACATCAAAATTTAGGTATGTATACATTGCCTGATGCAATGATAGCGAGGGAAGCACTGGAACTATTAGTAGCATGCTTACAGCTTAGACATCAAAATTTAGGTATGTATACATTGCCTGATGCAATGATAGCGAGGAAGCACTGGAACTATTAGTAGCATGCTTACAGCTTAGACATCAAAATTTAGGTATGTATACATTGCCTTATGCAAAGATAGCGAGGGAAGCACTGGAACTATTAGTAGCATGCTTACAGCTTAGACATCAAAATTTAGGTATGTATACATTGCCTGATGCAATGATAGCGAGGAAGCACTGGAACTATTAGTAGCATGCTTACAGCTTAGACATCAAAATTTAGGTATGTATACATTGCCTGATGCAATGATAGCGAGGGAAGCACTGGAACTATTAGTAGCATGCTTACAGCTTAGACATCAAAATTTAGGTATGTATACATTGCCTGATGCAATGATAGCGAGGGAAGCACTGGAACTATTAGTAGCATGCTTACAGCTTAGACATCAAAATTTAGGTATGTATACATTGCCTGATGCAATGATAGCGAGGGAAGCACTGGAACTATTAGTAGCATGCTTACAGCTTAGACATCAAAATTTAGGTATGTATACATTGCCTGATGCAATGATAGCGAGGAAGCACTGGAACTATTAGTAGCATGCTTACAGCTTAGACATCAAAATTTAGGTATGTATACATTGCCTGATGCAATGATAGCGAGGGAAGCACTGGAACTATTAGTAGCATGCTTACAGCTTAGACATCAACATTTAGGTATGTATACATTGCCTGATGCAATGATAGCGAGGGAAGCACTGGAACTATTAGTAGCATGCTTACAGCTTAGACATCAAAATTTAGGTATGTATACATTGCCTGATGCAATGATAGCGAGGGAAGCACTGGAACTATTAGTAGCATGCTTACAGCTTAGACATCAAAATTTAGGTATGTGTAAGTTTTTTTAATTGCCTGATATAGGTTATTACCATGGGCATTCATAATAGAGGGTATGCAAGACGACATACCTCATGACGGAGTGAATCTCATTTAAATAAAATTATGCCCTTCGGGGGAGTTTACCTTAATAATGCAATAAAATATGTGGTCGGTATGAATGGTTGTTCTTGCCGCTGTGAAACACTCAAGCATTTTTAAGAACAGATCTGACTGAAATATCAAGCAGGATTCCTTTTACAAAAATGCTGTACTGTAATTGGTCACTCAAATTAATATATCACACAATTCACCAATCAGGAAGTCTGTAAGAAAGACCATAGTTCTCAGGGGAAATACATAATTTAACTTAATTCTTAATGTCCATTTTTCAGCTTCCTTCTACAATTTAACGGGTGTGAGTGACTTCATCATAGATATCTTACTAGGTTGTCCACACAACGAGATCCGCAATGCAGCATTAGAACAATTCTATACTCTCAGCATCACTGATGGCATCACAGATAATATCACGTACCTTACATCCCAGGCAATTCCTGCTACAGGTCTTACTCAAGATGCCTGTACCTCTATGGACATCAAGTTGTTTTGTAAGAGGAGCTAGTCAAAAGTAAGTAACACCTCAATCCTGGATAATGTTAATGCTCTATGTACACTATTCGCCAGTGAAGTATTATGTGTAATCCGATTATCACTATGTCCACTGGATCATGGTTTTGAGTTCTGCACCACAATCGAAACGATCGCAAAACACAAATTTGTGACATGTACTACCAATTCCAAAAGGTGTGTGATCCAGTTACCACGGACTTAAGTAACCACTTTGCTGACGAATAGAGCAGCTGTCATGTTAGAATTTATTCTTGCTCTCTATTTTTTGCTGTAACTTTTAATTTTGCTTGCATCCACAGAGTTCTCGGTCATTGCGCACAATATTTTGACCTACGATGTCGTTTGCTAGACGGACTCACCCTCAAAGATCAGAAGCTGCTAAATGTTCGTCCAGCATCCATGTTGGAGGATGAGATAGACTGGTTGAATAATTTTGAGCCATCGGACACGGAGGAGTCTTGTCTCTGGGTGACGGATAACTTGGTTATGGCGGGACATCTACAGCTTGCTAAGACATTGTTGACTTGTGAAGGAATGGATAAAACGAAGATAGGTGAGAACAGAGAAGTTATTGTACCCTTCCCAGAATCCTTTGCAACATGATGCATCACTTCACTACATCAAATGACACTCCAATTACGTTGTACAGGTTCCCCTTGTTTTCATGTTGAGAATACACTGGCTAAAGATAGGCTATAGTCTAGAAATAAACATATTGTGCAAGATCTAGATGTGCTCTGTTTCTTGGGGTACTTTTTGTCACAATCGACCCATATTGCACTAATAGCAAATCAGTACAGAAAATTGAAATGGAAGAAATACAGTTGCAAAATTCACAAAAATAAGACCCTCATGATAATAACCACTTTCAGCTGAGTGGGATGGCCTTTGCCTTTAATAAACATCTCAAAAAAGTAATTACAACCTTTATAATGGCCATTATTCAAAAACAGGCTATTTTATTACAAATCTGTGAAATGTTTTGGGAGCAGACTTTATTTCTGCGCATTTTGACACCTCATTTGTAGGAATTGCCTAATATTGACACCGCAGCGTATATTTAAATCAATGTAACCCAAGATTATATTTAAATCAATGTAACCCAAGATTTTAAAGTTGCAGTAAAATATATTGATTTGTATTCAGTATAATGGAAGGAAATCTGTGTAATGATAGCTGAGTGCTTTTGTACTTGTTAGTGCAACTTTCAAATCAGGACATCACTACATTTAATTGATCAGTGTTTTATTGTTTTCTAGCCTATCGTATCAGCTTGTCAACAAACAAAAAAGAGTAGCACATGGATAACGCAGAAAACAGCAATTTTGCTACTAAAAATAAAAATAAAACATTACAACTGTAAAATAAGAAAAATAAATTAAAAGGAAAATTTTTACAAAGAACCTATATCATTCTTGTTGTGTGTCAGCTTTATTTGTTTCAATTTGAGTGCAAACACTGCTAGGGCAAGTTAAATTTGTTTCTTTATGTTGTTGTTTTTTGCAGGAGAGAAGTTTGTTGATAAACTCTTGAATGAGTTCCTATTTCCTGCCTCTAAATTGATCTTAGAAAGTACTACGAATAATGTGAAAGTAGACCCCCAAGCAGACTATAATCCAAAGTAAGTTCACATAATCCTAATGCTATCTCTAACCCCAACCCTAATCCTAGCTCTAAGCATGCCTCCAAACTGATCTTGGAAAGTACTACGAATAATGTGAAAGTAGACCCACAAGCAGACTACAATCCAAAGGAGAGCTGAATTAATACTCGATTGCTGAGCGGTTGTGATGCACCACTTTTGGAAACCGATGGGCATCGGCAGAATAAATGCCCCAAAATATATTTTGAGAACATCCATTGCTGTCAGTAATTACTGCTTTGAATGAATTCATCCCCAAAAGTTAACAATTGAGAAAGGCAAAAAATAATAGATCTAGTTGGTTGGAAATGATTTGTTGATGCATTCACAACCCAAATCCTAGGTAACTCTAATCCCAACCCTAAACCTATAACTCTTATCATGTTTCCAAACTTAAGAAACTACTACAAAACAATATCAAGGTAGACTCACAAGCAGATTACAATCCATAGCAGGTTTTAAAAAAACATTTCATTTTCCTTAGTGATTTGGCCAGACTCCCGTGAAATGCTGCACCTCCACAACGAGTCTCTTACCTTCTCAGCATTTAAGAATGCTGGTACCCATTTATACACCTGGGTGGAGAGGAGTAATCAAGATAAAGTGCCTTCCTCGTGGGCAGAACTTGATGGTGTCGCCATGGCTCGAACCCATAACCTTCATATTTTATCGTAAAAGAGTGATATTTGTAATTAAATTAAGTTAAAATTTTGCGCTTTCAATTTGTTCATCACAGGATAGCGGGTGTAGAATCACGTGCGGCAGCTTTTGATCTTCTAGTAGTACTCGCTGAGAATTGCCCAGAGAACCTGAAACAGATCAGCTCACAGCTAATCAATATGCATCATCAACCAGACCCAGCAATAGCTAAAGAATGGGAGGTAAGTCTTGGGCCAGTGACTCTTGAGATTTGACTAGGATAAGTAGTTATTACTAATTGGCCTGATAACTTGGATCAGCTGACAGGTAAGGGTGGACAAAAATATATGTGTGTGGTGATCTCAAAACCATGACTATGCCCTTGACTTCATTTTGGGGCATAGTCATGGTTTTGAGATCTGTAAACTTATAATTATAACCATGCCCCTCATAGCAGTCAATATTTGTGAAAAAGAAATACTATTGCTGGCCAGTGTATGCATCAGAGATGCCACTTTGCAGGTTTTAGTCTGAATTCAGGTTTTTTGTGAGTCCAAATTCCTGCATTTTTATTTAATTTTGGGGGCTTTTTGGACTGCATTCATGTGCTTTTTCAGGTTTTTCTCACCAGTTTCAGGTTTTTGAGTGAAACTGAGTAGCATCTCTGCTGCATTTAGCAAATTAATGTGCTCAGTCAGCAAAATATGGTACTCAAATTTAAGAAACGAATGTACTAAAATTGTTCCTCTATTTCTGATTTTTTGCCGTCCTTCCAAAAGAGGAACGGAGGCATCCAATCACCTGCCAGTCTGAACACAAACCTGATTGATGAAACACAGGTGTGTTTGACCTCTGTATAACCTTTGACATATGTTCATGACCCATGCATATGACCTGTCTTTTGTTTTGTGAACCATATACTGTGCAATTGTGGCATGCTAGCACAAATTTTAAAGTATGAGCCAATAAAAAAAGCAGATAAAATGTATATATGAATTGAGTAAATTTAAATCTTAGTAGTGTATGCTGCAGTTTTGCTATGAAAAAGGTGATAAAATCAAGCCATAAGGGCCGGTTTCTCCAAGCATGGCTAGTAGTCAGGCTTCCTAAGCCATCAGGTTTTGCCTGATTAGTCCTATATATGCCAATGCTTACAATTTCACATCGTACATCATCTAGAAAGAAAAAATCAATTAAATTGATCCACAATGGTACAGCAGCCTGCTGGCTTAGGAAGCCGGCTTAGGAAGCTTGACCACTAGCCAAGCATTGAGAAATCGGACCTAAGTGTGAAATTACTGTTATTGCCCGTTTGGCTGGTTTATCAGTAGTTATTTTACACACAGAAAAATAATTAAGGTACCAGTTATTTCACCTCTGTATATCTTGACCAAAGACATATAATATCATAATTAATACCAGCATCTATTACCAGCAGCAAAAAGCTGCATCTTTTAGCTCAGATTCATACACTCCTAGATAGTATGAACCAATCAGAGCAAACTTTAGTAAATTACTAGGCATGCATAAATATTGCGAGTATTACGCGTAGTGCATTTGGACGCATTCAATTTTCTTGCGGGTGGAGGCATTTATATTTGCTTGCATTTTCCAACTTGATTAGTGACAATTTTGTTACAAAAGTAGCAAAAACCACAGGTTTTTTTCCAATTTTATGAAATAGGTTAATGAATATGGATATGACCTGTTGCTTGAGAAATTGCACAACATAATGCACTTGTACTGAGATGTTGATGCGTCTAATGCACTCCTCCCTTCAGGGCTTGTACATTAGACACATCAACATCTCAATATGCACTTGTACTGAGATGTCGATGCGTCTAATGCACTCCTCCCTTCAGGGCTTGTACATTAGACACATCAACATCTCAGTACGCATGCATTATTTTGTTTTATTTCACTCACAGCAAGTGATATGCATTTATTTATTAACCTATTATTAAGACCTGTTCATTGAAATTGATCTAGAAATAAAGACACAGTGATTCATAATCCAAAGGAACATGTATATTTAAAGCTGCAGATTGCATTGGATACAAAGCATTTTCGAATTAGAACTAGCGCTGTACTTTCCATTGAAATGCAACTTCGGATTTTGTTCCTTCCTTTGGTTGTCTGTCATCGGTTTTTTTTTAATTCTCAACCAATTTCAACAAATGAGGTCTTAAATCCGAGCTAAAGAGTACAGATATTGGCTGCTGGTTTTAATTTTGACATATTTGTCTTTTTAGGATATAGCTGGTATTCTTTTGCTGTCTGTATTATTGGAGATCAATGGGAGATAATTTCATCACTTTTTTTAAGGAAATCATTTTGTAGCTTTTGTTCACACTTTGGACTCCATACCTACAATCACAGTTATAAGTATTGGAACACATCATCAAATATGCCACATTCCTCCAAATCAATGTTGGTAGTTGTTTTTGGTCATGTACCCCTAGAGACATCCAACATTGATTGGTGGGGAAGGGGGAGGCTTGTAGTAGTAGAAAACAGTTCAGACTTCACACCAAAGAAAGCTAAATTTTAGTATATCAACTAAAATACGGTTAAAAACAATCCTACTTTTACACAAGTGTACAACTTGTGTATTTTGGAATCTAGGTCTAGGTCCAGGGACACTCCAAAACCGGAAAAAAAAAACTTAACAATAAAAAAAATATATTATTTTTTTTTTTTTTGGAAATTCGAGTATAATCCCACCCCCAAATTGTGAAAAATTTTCACCTAAAAAACGTGTGGGACTATACTCGGACCAATACGGTACTTATGATCGGGATTGTAGGACTTCTATAATAACATTTTGGGCTATTACATTTGGGCCATTTCAAGTTATCAGCCAATCAGAAATGCCGTTAGATGAACAGAAGTGTCCAGGTGGCTAAATTTCAAGATCAAACTAATCCTATTATTATAACCTGTTATATTGAAAACACACATGCAATTTCTCTACAAAATCATAGGATATAATTCCATTTTTCATCATAGGTGTATGTGTGCTATCAAAATCTATCAAGTTGTTTTCAGCGTTTTGGGCACTATGCCTATGGTAAAAGTGTTTATATTAGTGGGAAAACTAGTTAAATAAGGAAAATTCCCTTGCAGTCCCTACAAGCATTTCATATTTCCCCACAGGCTGTGGTATTCTGATATCTTATAGGACATGGTCCTATTTTTCCACAACTTTTGGATTCCCATATGGGAATAAAAGTCAAAGAAATGATTACAGTCACAATGACATATGACACCCCTTATATCAAGCCTTGGCATCTCCTTTATAGAACCCATATTATTCCTCTTGTGTGTCTACTTTATTTGTCTCAATAATCTGTAGATGTAAACACTGCTAGTTCATGTTCCCCTCCAGGGGTAGCATTAAGGCCCGGAAGTCGGGGGTTGTTTTCCATGTTTTTCACTCCCGAGCTTGCAGAAAATCCAAATACATGGGGTGAAAATTAAATCTCGGGGGTGAAAAATATTTTGCAGTGTAGTCAGGGGTAGGAGTAAGGTCCAAAAGTAGAGGGTCAGAGTTCACCCACAAGCTTGCACATTCCCAATATATGGAGGGTGAAAAATTAATATTTTTTAAATTTAGGGGGTCATTCACCCCCGATCGGGGGTTAACGCATACCTGCCAAGTGTCCCGATTTTGGCGGGACATCCCGATTTAGACCCCGAACGTCATAAAATCGGGATGTCCCGATTTTCTAAAAAAAAATCAAGTTCTAGGCCCTAAATTACTTGTTATTGAAGGTTGGAAACCATAGAAATACTGCTATTTTTTTTTTTAATGCCAATTTATTTTTACAAAGTTGGATAAAGTTGTACATTTTCATTACTTTTGCTTCATTACTTTTTTTAGTAGCAGTAGTTCTCTGGTTTCCAACCTTGATTAGCAAGTAATTTAGGGCATATAACTTGCTTTTTTGGGCAAAAATATTTTTTTTAAATAAAAATAAATAAAAAAGAGGGGGGGTCAAAAATTTGATGAATCATCATTTTTATATTGCGCATTATATCAATTTCAGCCACGTAGGCCATGTTATTAGGCTAAAAAAGAACTTTGAAGAATGTCTCTCATGTACAAAAGTATAGGAAACTGAACATTTGAAACCACTTTTTTAGGATGAAGGAAGCATTTTTTCAAAAAAGTCTAAAACAGGTTTTTATGTCAAAAGTGATCTTTTGGGGTGCTAAATCTGCTAACATTGCCTGGGCTTAGGTATCTAATTTGCATATTTTACGGTATAATCTTGAGAAAACAAGTCAAGATAACAGTCTTGAAGAAGATTGCATATATAATAGATATTCTTCAAGGCTGTTATCTAAACTTATTTTCTCAAAATAACCATATTTTTAATCCATTTAAATGTAATTTCCCCTAAGAAATGGTGTCTCCTGTAGTGTAAAATGTGTAGAAACCCTCTGGCTTTAGGGGGCTTCGCCCCCTCGACCCCCACCAGGGGCACTTAAGTTGACCCTCGGCCGTATTCGCGAGCGCTGCGCGTCGCAAGTGTCCCTATTTCTAGTTTTCAAAAGTTGGCAGGTATGTTAACGCTACCCCTGTTCCCCTCAACCTGCCTTAAGAAGATCAATTTAATATTTTTTAATCAGGACAGTTTTACAGCCTTATTATATTACATTCAGGGAAGCGGGAAGATTAAATTAATGAACCAGGTTGATTTCAATGTAGGCGTTATTAAATTACATGTGATTTGTAGAAAAATTAGACGGATATGTTTCAGAAGTGCGCTTGAGGAAAGCGAGGGTGATTTACTTGTTTAAGAAGAATATGTAGGCGGTACCTGCTGATCTAACATTGCCTTGGTCAATTACATGATATCTTCATTATAATCACCAATCAGAATGGAGATTTGCAAATAATTTTTTTGTGTGGTGAAATCATTCTAACAATGTGGCTGATTGGTCTAATTAATAATGAAAACTCCTTTTTATTTTGACCAATCGGCAGGTAGTTCTCATGGTGTTAACAGCCTTATTATTTTACATTGAGGGCATTGACAAGATGAATCGCATCTATTTCAATGTAGGCTGTAATAATAATAAGTTTATTGGAAAATACTTTCAAAACAGTGGCACATGCTAAAAGCGGTGCATCCAAGAGAAATACATACAATAGGACACATAAATATCCCAAATATATACACAATGTACGTACATAAAATAAATAAGAATGTGGTAAAGTATATTACAGAGTTTTAAGAAATTCAGATATATGCCCATGCATGTTTATGATACCGATTTGCAACACCTGTCGAAAATGTCTTGTGCGGCACTACTTATCTTGACATCCTTAAAAGAGTCAGCGAGCATTAGATGGAGCTTGGTGTCAAGGTTTCCAACCATGAAAAGGAACAATTTATTGTCAGTGGATAGAATGAACATAATTAGGCTGTTCCAGTTGAATTCATACACCCCCTATGGAAGATATCTTAATCTTCTACATTCAGTGTCGTCTGCTCCAAAATGGGCTGTTCCAGTTTATTGTTTGTTTGTTTGTTTATTTCTTCTTTATACTGGGTCCATATTCAGGGGAAAATTTAAGTATTCCCCTGTTCTTCCATATGGCCCAGTTAAATCCGTACACACCCTATGGAAGACATGATCTTTCACATAGGGAGGGAGAATCTCAAATGGGGTTACCTGAATGGATCACTCCATTTGAAATCTACACTGCACTTGTTCGTTATTGCATTACACATTTGAATCAGAGAAATGGCCAATTTTATAATTTCCCCCCATTTTTTATGTTTACAAAATTGTAGGTAAAAAAAATGTTTTAATCACATTTATTGGAAGAATTGTATGATTATTATTTTAAATTAGTGTTAATATTTTATTATGTGCATAAGACTTGAGGTTGATAAGAAGGAAAAGGAGAATTTAACCCTATTAGATTTTAACCCCCTGAGCACTACCTGCCGATCTAACATTGCCTCCGATTGGTCAATTACATGATATCTGCATTTTATCACCAATCAGAATGAAGCTTTGCAAATAATTCACCCAATTTGTTTGTGTGGTGAAATTATTCTAACAATGTTGCTGATTGGTCTAATTGATAATGAAAACTTCTTTTTGACCAATAGGCAGGTAGTTCTCATGAGGTTAAAATCTGCACAAGCTCAGAGACCTTTTCCGTTTGTGTGCATACTGACACAACTCATGCATGGAAACGCTTATAGTAGGCATGTCCACTAAAAATTGAAGTACTTTTAAGGGGGTACTACACCCCTGTCCAATTTTGCGCCTATTTTTGCAATTTTCTCAAAAATTATAGCACATTGGTGACAAGTAAGATATGTATATTATAGGGGCAAGGACTACAACTACTGTACTGAAAATACAGCAACACAAAGCAAGTAGTTATTGATTTATTGATCAAATATTGGTTTTCCCTCATTTTTGACTGTAACTCCACAACTGTTGGCTGTGCTGAAATAAAATTTCCAGTGCAGTAGTTGTAGTCCTTGCCCCTATAATATACATATCTTACTTGTCCCCAATGCGCCATAATTTTGAGAAAAATGCAAAAATAGGCACAAAATTGGGCAGGGGTGTAGTACCCCTTAAATTGATTCAGACCTAACTTATTGGCTGGGAATTGATGAAAGAAACATTTTGGCGTTTAAATAATCTTAATCGGATGTTTCATTCCAGAGATATGGCATTTCGAGTGTCACGGTTTTATATAGGGCTGCTAGAACATGTTAAAAAGTTAAAGTCCAAAAAGGATTACTAACAGAAAGTGCAATTTTAAGGTACTTTTTCTTAATGTATTTATTAACTAGCGTTATCTGGAACATTATATTTGCTTATAACAACATGAAAATAAGATCATCCTGAAAAATTAATCGATTTTGTTGACATACAACAAAAAATATAAGACCTCAAAACCCATGGTTTGTTTGGTGAAACCATAAGCATGATCATAGATGGCCGCCATGGAAAATATCTCCATAGAGGAGATGAACAATAAGTGCATTATTTCAAATGAATGGCGGTAGTCTTAAACATTGTTCAATCTTTTACGGTCAGCACATTTTATCTTCAAAAATTATTATATTTCATCATGGCATAAGTTTGGTAATATTAATCACTACCAATTTTGAGAAATTTGCTCCAACTCAAAGGTTATCTTTAATACATTGAGCAATACACTGTGTGTGCATGGAAGCCATGATGGATAGCATATGAAATGGACATGGTAGTGAGAAGTGCATGATTTGAGATGGGCATGGTGAGGCTTAAACATTCTTAAATTTCTTAACATCCTGTACATTTTGTCTTCAAAAATAGTTACATTTTATGACTATGTAAGTTTGCTTGTCTGATTCACTCCAAATTCGGAAATAATTGCGTTTGAACACCTGATGCACGGAATGGTGTCACTTCAACCTGTTGTAGTTCTCATCTCATTAAATTTTTCATTAAAAAAAGTTGATCTCTGCAAATTAGGAAGGTCCAGGCTCCGATAAATTGCCTGTCCGATTGCCCGGGGCAATTAAAAATACTGCCGGGCAAGCTAAATCATCAGGCACTCGGCCCGATCGGGCAATTGCAAAATCATTGTGCAAAGACGGCATTATGACTTGCATATTTTACTTACAACAATACCAATGCAGACAAACAAACAAAATATATTTCCGCACTAATTTCCACTGTTAATTGTTAATGATCGCAGGCTATTCTCCGAAGCAATACATGTACATGCTATGATTACACTGTACACATCACCTGTTCATATCGTGGGAATCCCCCATATCAAATGTTTTCAATATTAATGAGGTCAATCGGTATTTCCATGACCCCGAAACATGTACAGTGCATATCGCAGTGTATGTTACCGTACAAGCACATGTTTACTCTTTAATTAATGAGGTCAATCTGATGACGTTATGACGTTTTCCTGACCCCGAAACACGTACAGTGTATATCATAATGACCATGTGCGTACGGCACTCATGAATTATTCAGCGCACGAAGTTGCCGGCCGTCACAAGCCTGCCCTGGGAGAGGAGTGTCATCTAATTTGCATAGAACATTATACCCACAGGTTCACAGCCCACAGTGGCTCTTTGATCTTCTTGTTGTGCTTATTATTGAATTACTAAAAGGTATCGGGGATCGGCTGCCGGCATCAGCAACAAGGGGCTTTCCCTGTCCATTAAAATCAGGTCACTGCACATGTTATCAGTGCACAACATTGTTCTGATGTTAACGTAAACTGCTAATTAATTTCTTGGGGAGATATTATTTCACCATGGATTAATTTTTAATTCCCAAGTGGAAACATGCAGATGCTCCTGATCGGGCCGATTCTGAAAGAGCCTGTGGAACATCTCAAGGTCATACCACAGCGGCGGTACCCTGTGCTATTTTTAGACAATTTTAGTTATTACAATACTGCAACTTGTTGATGGTTTTCTTTCTCAAATTTTCGGGCATAATCGGGCAAGCAAAAGTTGACCTAAGCTTGCCCGATCGGGCAATTAAAAAAAAAATTATTGGAGCCTGGGAAGGTCCTCTCTATTTACTGACCAATCAGGAAAAAGTTTGGTTAATGTTTTCCGGTGGAATCAGGAATTTCTTGAAACACCCTGATATAGGCCTACATTTGGATCAAAAACAAGTATGTACGCCATTTAACAGGCCTGGGATTTCTTGTATCGATCAGTTTCTCCAATAGACAATACGTGTGTGAGTGCACGCACACAGTAAATGAAAAATCGTTCTAGTGGAAACTGTATGGACAGTGGGCATCCCTACTTATAGCTATACCAGTACTGCTCCCCTTCAGCCAGCACTACGTACACATTTAATCAAATTTACAAGACAGTTTCCTAGGTTGGCAAGGTTTCACAAGGTGACAAAATGTGTGTTACCTACACATATAGGGTCCACAACTTATAAGTTCTAAATGCTTTTTAGAATAAATCAAAAAATATTTGGCGAAATGCCAACGTGTAAAAAGAAATGGGTAGCCTTATTTGATTTACACATATGGACCAAATTATAGAGTCGCACATCATCGCGTTCAGTCACAATGGTTCATTATGTAAAAAAAGAGACCGGCTTAAACAGTCTTAAAAGTTGCATCTGAGTCCATAGAGTCAACTCTCAAACAATACAGTTGGCCAGGCATATTCATGTGATTGTTAAAGAAAACCTGATTGCTATGGACTCAGGTGCAACTTTTAAAAATGTCCTCTTTTCTTACACAATTAACCATTGTGTCTGAACGCAATGACGTGTGACGCTATAAATTGGTCCACATGTGTAAAAGAAATGGGGCTATACATACCTTTTTACATTTTTACATTTCGTGAAATATTTTTCGACTTATTTCACAAAGTATTTGGGGGAACTTATAAGTTGTGGACCCTATAGCTGTCATAGATGTATATTGGTAAAAAACATTTTAAAAAGAATTAAATTAGTGTTTTCCTAATTAATTGCACATCAATTAGTGGAAAGGTATGAACGTAATTAGACGGATCTGTTTCAGAATGATTTACGTAGTTGAGAAGATATATTTCCGATGTAGGCGGTATTGTTTTTAATGTTTTCATTATTAATTGCATGTCATTTAGTGGAAAAGTATGAAGGTAATCAGACTGATATGTTGCAGAATGATTTACGTAGTTGAGAAGATATATTTCCAATGCAGGCGGTATTGTTTTTCATGGCACCGTATTATTTTACATTCAGGGAAGCGAGACACTTAATCTAATTAAAATACAGATCTATTTCAGTGTAGGCAATATTAGTTAAGTTTGTACATCAGTTAGTTGAAAGCATGACCATAATAGACCTATAATTTTTACCCATTTTGTCTAGTCCATTTTGTGTTTGTTCTGTTTGTTTGTGTTTTAGGCATCCCTTTAACTTCAGTGGCCCCTGAGCCACTATGGGCGAATTTCTCGACGGGTGGCTTAGCAATTGGCTTGTCTAGCCTCAAGGCTTAAGAGGTCGTAAGACCAGGCTTAACTGAAAACGCATTTCCCGAAGCACGGCTACCATAGCCTCGAGGCTTCGTTAGCCCGTGGGCCAGGCTTGTAGGATTAGCCCCAGGCTTCAGTAAAATTTGCATTTCTCGAAATCAGTCTTCTGTAGCCGTAGTCTCTGCAAGCCTGTTAGACCAGGCTTACAGTGGCTTTTCTTGGCCCTGCCTCAGAGCAGGTCTTAGGTCGTAAGCCTTGGTCTATTTCAATTTACAAATTATTAAAATTGTAACGCAAAGTTTATCTTACATGTTTTTGACGGTCTTTCAATTAACATGAGTAAGCAGTCGCGTAACTAGGGGGGGAAGGTTTAGGCCTACTTCTGAGAGTTATTAATTAACCTCATTATTTGGTCATTTTAACCTTAAAAACTCAATTTTGAAGGTTAAATAAGGTCGTAAGACCAGGCTTAACTGAAAACGCATTTCCCGAAGCACGGCTACCATAGCCTCGAGGCTTCGTTAGCCCGTGGGCCAGGCTTGTAGGATTAGCCCCAGGCTTCAGTAAAATTTGCATTTCTAAAATCAGTCTTCTGTAGCCGTAGTCTCACGCAAGCCTGTTAGACCAGGCTTACAGTGGCTTTTCTTGGCCCTGCCTCAGAGCAGGTCTTAGGTCGTAAGCCTTGGTCTATTTCAATTTACAAATTATTAAAATTGTAACGCAAAGTTTATCTTACATGTTTTTGACGGTCTTTCAATTAACATGAGTAAGCAGTCGCGTAACTAGGGGGAAGGTTTAGGCCTACTTCTGAGAGTTATTAATTAACCTCATTATTTGGTCATTTTAACCTTAAAAACTCAATTTTGAAGGTTAAATAAATTACATTTATCCCACTTTTGTACCATTGGCCTATATGTCACCAGCTTTAATACCTTAAATATGGCATTTGTACCATAATTTTTTTTCAATCCCACCTCCCCCATGTCAAAAAAGAAATCTCACAGATTCCAAGCAGATCCCATAACTCCTCAGACCCACTCCACCCCTTACAAACCCAAACAGCATGAACGATGCCTGCCCCTCATTTATTATGTTTGCCCCGCTTACCCCCACCCCACCCCCAAATGAAAATGTCTAGTTACGCCACCGTGGGTAATTAATTGTTCGATTTAGTTGAACATTTCAGCATTTTATTTTAGTGTTCATTTGAGTTAGTTGATAGCTGTTGCTATCATAAGACCTACTCATTTTGAATGATAATCATCATCATCATCATCATCATCATCATCATCATCATCATCATCATCAAGACCTATGATACCACCTGTCCCTATCCAAGCCTTAATAGTTTGATACTCGTACTTTTCATAAGTAGGCCTATTACAATATTATTTTGAAGTGCCTATATTATACCAGGTTGGACATCAATTTAATACAATAGAAGAAGGACAAAATGGGTAAAGATATAGTAAATATTTGACACGAAACAATAATGCATGCAGTATTAAAACTGAATTTACGGATAAGATGCACATAATATTGCTATATCTTCTACTTAAATAATTATAAATATTGTACCAACAGAGAACTTCATGTGAGATCTGAGAAGACTACTGATATCAGCAGTAGATAGCACGTTGGTTGCTTTCCTGTTTAGGTGAATCACAGATTCCTTTCCATTAGGCTTACAGTTTTACCCTTTTTGGGATGCAAAGAAAGAATCACGAGTATACAGCATAGACGTATCATTGATATAAGTTGGACTCATAAAAAGTCAAGTGGAAATAAAATAATACATAAAAGACACAAAAGCAGACACAATATTCTTGCATCAAGTTGTGTGCGGTATAAGCCCAAGCACAAGACCGCTGGTCCAGGCTAGTCTTTGCGCCGGGAACATTGCGATAATGAGGCGGCAACCTTGTTAGTACGGTAAACCGTGAGGACCACATCTTATGTACATCTACATCCAACAGCCTATACAATTAAGTCGCTGGTTGAAAGGGACGAGGTTGTCAAGCGTTAAGCCTACAAGGCCACTAAGACTAGGTTGAATTTGCGTTGAAGAAATCCGGCTAGAGTTAAGACTCGGGCTTCGAGATCGGGCTAGGCTTAGTAGCCTCAAGGCCACCTTAAGACTACGGCTTAATAAGACTTCTGTCGGGAAACTCGCCCTATTAGGCTTGGCCCGAATTATAAGAAGAGAGATGGTGGCCTATCTGCTGTGCCCTAGCAGGACATCATCAGACAATATGAGACATAAAATAATAAATGTGAGGTTGCGAGGATTAAATAAAAAAATCAAATAATCAAGAGATATTTTACTAAATTGGGTATTCCAGTTGAAATCCATATACCTTTAAGGAAGACATGACATAAATTTTCCACACAGGGGTGTGAATTACAATTTATTTGCCCAACTACCCTACGAATGATTTTAACAAATGAGGTCTTAAGGGATCTAAAATGAGCGTTTATTATGTTTCGACAGTATTTTTTGTGGGACATGAGAGCACCTCAGACCTATCGAATTGCATTCTGAATACTGAAGCATGTCTTTCTGATATCAAATAATTTTCATTTTTGAAAATCACAATATAATACAAATTTTATGACAAATTATAAAATTTGATATTTTTCAAATTTTGATATATAACAGTCCTCGGTAAATTATATAAATCTAATGATATATTCTTAAAGTGTATGTAGCAGGGAGGAAAAGCCGACGGTCAATTGAAAATTTTGACCTTTCATATTGAAGATATGGATTTTTTCCCAAAAGACCTAATTTTTTTTTGTGTTTTGGGAAAAAAATCCATATCTTTAATACTGAAAGGTCAAAATTTTCAATTGATCGTCGGCTTTTCATCCCACCTACATACACTTTAAGTATAAATCATCAGATTTATAAAGTTTACTTCAAGTACTGTTAAATATCAAAAATATCAATGTTTGTCTCGCCTGATAAGGCAGGAGACTATATAATCACTTTTCCGTATGTAGGGGTGTGCGTGTGTGACAAATTTGATTAAAGTTTTGCTTTTTCTCGGAGACTAGGAGTCGCACGTTTCTCAAACTTGGTGGGTGGGTGCATCTTGACCCGAGACAAAACCTGTTTGTATTGGTTAGTGGGTCAAGGTCACTGAGGACCTCTAGAGGTCATCTGAGGTCAAATTAGTAAAAACTGTCGTATGGGCATGAAACTTGGTAGGTACAGTCAACATTTCAAGCCAAATTTTTTGAAGGTCATTTCAAGGTCACCAGGGGTCATCTGAGGTCAAATTAGTATAAACTGTCGGATGGGCATGAAACTTGGTGGGTACAGTCAACATTTAAAGCCAAATTTTTGGAAGGTCATTTCGGGGTCACCAGGGGTCATCTGAGGTCAAATTAGTAAAAACTATCGGATGTGCATGAAACTTGGTGGTACAGTCAACATTTCAAGCCAAATTTTTGGAAGGTCATTTCGAGGTCACCAGGGGTCATCTGAGGTCATCTGAGGTCAAATTAGTAAAAACTGTCGGATGGGCATGAAACTTGGTAGGTACAGTCAACATTTCAAGCCAAATTTTTTAAGGTCATTTCAAGGTCACCAGGGGTCATCTGAGGTCAAATTAGTATAAACTGTCGGATGGGCATGAAACTTGGTGGGTACAGTCAACATTTAAAGCCAAATTTTTGGAAGGTCATTTCGGGGTCACCAGGGGTCATCTGAGGTCAAATTAGTAAAAACTATCGGATGTGCATGAAACTTGGTGGGTACAGTCAACATTTAAAGCCAAATTTTTGGAAGGTCATTTCGAGGTCACCAGGGGTCATCTGAGGTCAAATTAGTAAAACTGTCGATGGACATGAAACTTGGTGGGTACCGTCAACATTTAAAGCCAAATTTTGGAAGATCATTTCGAGGCCACCAGGGGTCATCTGAGGTCAAATTAGTAAAAACTGTTGTGTGGGTATGAAACTTAGTGGATACAGTCAACATTTAGAGCCAACGTTTTGGAAGGTCATTTCAGGGTCATCAGGGGTCAAATTAGTAAAAACTGTTGCATGGGCATGAAACTTGGTGGGCACAGTCACCATCAGCCAGATAATCGTGCCTAGCCGATAACCGCCAAATTCATTTACCTCGACCAAAAGTAATCACAAAAGCAGGCGGTTGCGAAAGCAGGCGAGACTCGTGGTTCGAGAACCGCCTTGTTAATGATTTGCCATAAAATGTGTATTAAATTGTGGGATAGGCTTTTACGACGGGAATTCATAATGTGTATGTACATTTAATGTGTATTAAATTGCGAATTTCAAAAAATCAAAATTATTTGATATCAGAATGACATTCTTCGTATTCAGAATACAATTCGATATGCTCTGATGTGCTCTCATGTCCCAAAATAAATACTGTCCAAACGTTCATACCCCAGCCCTTAAGGGGGTTCGAAACGATGTTTCTGGAAAACAAAAACTGAATTTAGAACCATTTGAATAGATTGAATAAGTTAAGCTAAATACACTGAGCAAAATAGTTTTTGTTTGAAGGAAATTGACGTCACGGTTGTCAAGATATACATGTTTTTAGTTTCTTTGTATTCTATTGTTTTTGCCAATATATTGATGAAGTTAATGAGGAAAATTGGCATAATGTGCTCATGAATATTCATGTTTGCCAATATTATACCAATATCTTATGAATAAACCTTCATACTACTTTTATTTTATATGATTTTGACATGAAACTTTGCCAATGTGTTTCTATGGCCTAAAACATTAACATGTGATTTTCCACCCATCTAATTTGCATATTTGCATAATTAATTAGCATTATACTTAAAGCTAATTAATTATGCAAATATGCAAATTAGATGGGTGAAAAATCACATGTTAAAGGTTTAGGTCATAGAGACACATTAACAAAGTTTCATGTCAAAATTTTAAAGGTAAAAGTAGTATGAAGGGTTATTCATAAAATATTGGGAAAATATTGGCAAAAATTAATATTAATGAGCACATTTTGCCAATTTTCCTCATTAACTTCATCAATATATTGGCAAAAACAATAGAATACAAAGAATCTTTCAACAGTAATATCTCAAAAACCGTTTGTCCGATTTGGCTCAAATTTTGGAATTAAGATTATTTTGCATATCTCTCTGCAACAAGTCTATTTTAATCTCAATCAGAGCAACTTGATTTTGCCTTTCGTACCACCTTAAACCCAAGCTAAAAGATGCAGCTATTGACCGCTGATTGTAATTACGACATATCTGCCTTTGTTTAGGATATACAGGGGTGACAATAACTGGTACCTCAATTGTTTTACGGTCTGTGCTTTTGTAGTTGCTAATCAGCTACACATGAAAACAGTATATGCCTTAAATTACAGGTTTGCTCGTTGGTAGATTGGTAGTAAAAAGCTATAATATTCACCCCTTGCATGGTTCCGCCATGTTGGGTAGAGCCTCAAAGTGGCAACAGACATGAAAGGAAGAATTATGTAACTTTACTGTAAGTTACATAACTGTTGTGTAACTGATTCAATTCCCATTCATGTATGTTGCCAGTTCGAGGCTCTACCCAAAACTTGATGACCAGTTTCTGTCAACTTGTAATTTTGTTAATATTGGCTAAAAATTATGAAATTACACCCTTTATATCAAGCATGCCTGGATCCAGGGGGTGCTTTGGTGGCTGCAGCACCACAGGGTATGAATCGCTAAGAAAAAAAAGAAAGAGAGATAGAGAGAAACAAAGAAAGAAGTATGCACTAAATCGTGCGAATTGAGTTCAGAAATGTAAAATTTGCCTAGGCAAAGGGGCGCTGCATCCTTGCAACTCCCCGGACTTGGACCCCCAGGGGACTGATCCCCAGCTGAAAGCAGTCCTGGTTCCGCTGGTGATATCAAGCCTTCGGATCTTCATTTTAGAACCCATACCATTCCTCTTGTGTGTTAGCTTTATTTGTCTCAATATTTGAGTGCAAACACTGCAAGGTCTTACAGACCACTAATTGAGTAACAACTGTCAGGCAGGTTTTCTGGCCATTTTATTTGCTGAAATAATGAGGTAAAATTAAAGAAAACCTACTTAAGCTGCTGCTTAAAAGAGCATTTCATGACCCATAGCATCATCACCTATTTTTTCAAAAAAGTTGAGATTTGTGCACCACTGGAAACGTCTGGCACATAGTGTTTGTATGTGAAAAAAATTTCTTGCAGATTAAGGGATCTAAAATGAGCGTTTATGGCGTTTAGACAGTATTTTTTGTGGGACATGAGAGCACCTCAGACCTATCAATTGCATTCGAATACTGAAGCATGTCTTTCTGATATCAAATAATTTTCATTTTTGAAAATCACAATATAATACAAATTTTATGACAAATTATAGAAATTAGATATTTTTCAAATTTTTGATATATAACAGTCCTCAAAGTAAATTATATAAATCTAATGATATATTCTTAAAGAGTATGTAGCAGGGAGGAAAAGCCGGTCAATTGAAAATTTTGACCTTTCATATTGAAGATATGGATTTTTTCCAAAAAGACCTAATTTTTTTGGGTGTTTTGGGAAAAAAATCCATATCTTCAATATGAAAGGTCAAAATTTTCAATTGATCGTCGGCTTTTCATCCCACCTTTATACACTTTAAGTATAAATCATCAGATTTATAAAGTTTACTTCAAGTACTGTTAAATATCAAAAATATCAATTTTTAATGATTTGCCATAAAATGTGTATTAAATTGTGAATTTCAAAAAATCAAAATTATTTGATATCAGAATGACATTCTTTGTATTCAGAATGCAATTCAATATGTCTGATGTGCTCTAATGTCCCAAAATAAATACTGTCCAAACGTTCATACCCCAGCCCTTAAATCACTTAGCAAAAATATTGTGAATTTACACCAGAACAAAATTAGAACACATTGTCTGTGGAGCTGCGTAATACACATAATCATGCATAACTCGCAAACGCAAAATTGGAATCAACTGAAATTTTGGAAATAAGCTTTTTTCATGGACATCTCCAGAAAAATGTCATAAAAAGAGGAAATTTGATGATTACAACATTAATTCAAAATGACGCTGTCCTACAAACACAACACATTTGGCTGATTCCAATTAGTGTAAGTTGGGACATGTGTAAACATTACAAAATATGCCAACAAATCAGGGTTTGGCAAAAATGTGCAAAATTCATTTCAAAAGATTGTTCATTATGGCTTTAAATGGAAAACATGAACAAAAGTAAATGGATCTATTACATGTGGCTTAATAATTTTTACTTTGAGCAGAGCACGGATATTAACATAATTAAACAGATTTATTTCATACATAGACGATATTGTTTTACACATATAATAAGTAGAAAACATTAACAAAATTAATTGGATCGGTTACAAAACTTAACCGTATTATTTTACATGACCAGAGCGCAAAGATTAACGTATAAATTAAACAATTTATTTCAAATGTAGGCGGTATTCCGAGAGGGGTCACTCATTCTTCCATTCCTTCTTTATCATTTCTTTATGTCATTGATAAAGCGCTACCTATGCTCATTAATCAATGTTCAAAACAGACCCTCAATGGCCTAAATGATGTTAGCTAATTTGTGACCCTAAATGGTGTTACTGTCAATATTGAATACATGGCATAGGCCTAGCCACTACATTTTGATCCCGCTAGAAATGGTGTAATCACTTTTTTTATATCATGTTGGTAAAAAGACTATTTGAACACTAGCTTTGTCTCAGACTGGGAGCTTGTGAAGGTTTTAATTAGGCCTGGCATTTTCGGGTAATTTTATTTTTTCGGTTTTGTAATGTTGGTGGACCTAGACCTAAATGCTAGGATCATTCATGGTTGACCTAAAAATAAAAATTAAAAAAATTTTGCACGATGTATGTGTTTTTAATAAGAAAATTGATATCAAAAAAAAAAATAATAATAATAAATAATTTTTAAAATTTTTTTTTAGGTCAACCATGAATGATCCTAGCATTTTTTTTTTTGGAATTTGGTACCGGGCAGGGTATTTCCTGCCGGGTAATGTAATCTCGGCGGTACCCGAATGCCCGCCCGAAAATGCCAGCCTTAGTTTTAATCTTCACAAGCTCCCAATCCCGGGCGGTTCATGGAATGAATACGGTATCTGGCAATAAAATTAATTTATGAATTAAAGACCCAAAACATGCATTTTTAGGGTGTTTTCACATGCTGTGACAATCCAGTTAAAATCCATAGATGACATGATCTTAATCTCCCACACAGGAAGTGTAGACCTATTCAGGTCTCCCCATTCACACTGTGTGTGGAAGATTAAATTCATGTCTTCCATAGGGGGTGTATATATTGCTTCACTTGCCAGTGAGTGAACACGGTTAGCTGGAGTGATTAAACAAATTAATGTCAAAAGTATGTGGTATATTGTGTTACAAGTCAGAAAGTCAAGAAGATTAAAAACATAATGAAAAATATTGATTACAAAAGGCAACCCTATTGGTGTGGGTTGATGAGTTTTCCCTGTATGTGGCAGGCATGAGAATTTTCAGTTTTAAAACCGAATTCAGTTTTTTTATTAGTCAAAATGTTTGCTATTTTATTTAATTTCAGCCTGTTTGTGTTTTTGGTACTTTTTCCCCATTTTCACACACATTTTCTTTTCTTTTTTTAGGATGATGTAGGCCATTCTCTAGAAAGTGATCCTATTTTTTCAAATGAGCTGATGTGCTCATTCCATTTGAAATCCATGCTGTAAACCTTTGATGAGTGTACTTCTGCGATGTTGACAAACCGGAACTAACATACATGTACAATGTGTAGTTTATGGAGTCTACAACAGCAGGTCGCGTTAGCAGGCAATCAGAGACAAGTGCATTGAATACCCTACTTACCGAAAATATAGTCAAGTACGCTCTCGTCAAAGGGTTACAGCAATTTACTATTTTTAAACACTTGAGAACGTTCCTGCAATCTTATTGGTTCTTACCCGTGTGATATGACACAATATCGCACACTTTAGCACGTGCTGGGTCGATGCAATACTCGTACACGCTATTTGAATCAATCGGAGGTTCGTAGCAACAACGGAACTGATTGATTCTAAGCCCTAGGTGATTCCTTGTAAAATGTAGGATTTAATTTGATTAAAATTTGGTACACTTATGATTAATATTATTTATTTGAATTAAAGTGTTTAATGAGAATAAAGGTATTGTTTTTAGCCGCTGTCGTGCATATATCGTCTCATATAACACATGACATAATTATTTTTGGCGTAAAACAACGAGGCAAATAATGATGTCGCCCGTGTTATATGAGACGATAGATGCACTCCAGCGGCTAAAAACAATACCTTTATTCTCTAATTATAGTTTTCATACATCATTTAAATGTGACATAACCCTATGGGCACTACCGACCAAATTATTGGCCTCTACGAACTACTTTGATTGGTTACAAAGATGACTATATCATGTATTTAGCCAATCAGGGATATGGTAAAAATAGTCAGTAGGCTGAAAAGTACCAAGAGATCTAAAAGCTCTATTTTGATTGGTTACTGAGATGATCATATCATATAATAAACCAATCAGGAGCTCTGTAAGAAAGACAGTAGTGCCCATAATCTAATCTCAGTTCACAATTTTGATTTTGTATTCATTATCCATTCACACTTCATTGTAATTGAAATGAGCACAACTCTATTTGAAACTCACCCTCCCTCTGTGGAAGATTCAAGTTGATTTTTTTTCAGAGGCTGTATGAAATTCAAGTGGAACTGCCTAATGCATTAATTCCATTTGAAATTCTTGCTCCCCCTGTTGAAGGTATTTTTAACATCTTCAACAAGGGTAGTTTGGATTTTAAATGGTATAGCCAAATTGTGTGTCCTTGGTAGTGTATATGTGCTTGTGGCCCCTGAACATGTTTAAAACAAAATTGCCAACAGGTTACATTGGCGGTTTTGCTTTAAACATGTTCAGGGGCCAATTGTATGATATTGGCATGAAATAATAAAGCTTATAATTATTAAGATAAACAACACAAAAAGAAAGTCCTCACTCCAATGAACCGTCATAAATCTAAACCTGATCATGTGATAATTTGACTTGTCTTGTGTGTCATCTTTATTTGTCCCAATATTTGTGTGCAAACACTGCTAGATCATGCTGCCTCCAACCCGCTTAAAAAAAAAATTATAAATCAATTTGTTTTCGTCTTTCACATTCTAATATCAGTATACACCAACTGCAAATGGGCTCTTACAGTTAAAATCCACACCCCCTATGGACGATATGACCTTAATCTTCAGCTTCCGTACAGGGAGTGTGAATTTCAAATGGGGTTACCTGGGTGACTCCATTTGAAATCTACACTCCCTGTGTGGGAGATTAAGGTCATATCTTACATAGAGATTGTATTGATTTCAACCGGAACAGCCCATTTCACTTCCACATTGCTATCATTTGTATTATGTAATTAAACAAAAAACTTGGTCATGCAAAAACCTGACTCAAAACAATGCATTCATAGTTCATGTGGGTTTTGTTTTATAATAAATAAATTGATATTTCCTTCACCTTCTAATAACAGTGTCTACCAACCAAGGGTGAAAATAAGAGAGCTTGAACCAGAGACCATTTTGGCAAAAAAAGTGGCCCCTAGTTCACCAAGAGTGAACCAGTGGCCACTTTGAATGTACCAGTGGCCACTACCAGGGATGAAAATAAGGAGTGATGGATCATGGGATACGTTTTACATAAAAATGGCACCTGCTTCAACAAATTGAACTTTGAACCAGGGGCCATTTCCAATCACCAAAGGGGCAATCACAGACTACTACAGGCTATCCATCAACAGTCAAAAGTCCCCAAGCTTTGTATGCTGTGAATTCTCACATATTCATGAAGGCCACTCATGTCTAACAATCACAGTATGTGACAGAATGTTACGTGTTTTGCATTTCGCAAAAGACCGTAAAAATATGCTGTATGTATTATACGTAGCAGTTTCACCTGTCGCACTTCATGGAATAATCGGCCCTCATTATCAGGTGATGCTCTGACTTTGGCTGTTTGTGATTAGTCTGTAGAAGTCTATGGGTATAATCCTTAGAAGATCCATTCTGAGTCAGTGGCTGTGGCTTAGCTTGTTAGCGCTGAATTTCATTGGTTTCTGTCTATCACACGGTAGACGGCAGCAACTGCATCAATCACGGAAGACACTTGTTGAAGAGCGGGTATGTAGCGCGTTCCACAATAATATCGAACAATATTTTATTGTAGTGGATACCGGCTGGCGTTCCACTACTCAAAAAATTATATTGGGCCTGCCTGTCATCTATATAACTGTAGAGAATATTAAAAACAAAAATTCCTATGGTTTATTCTTTAAATAGAAGATTTCTGTGCTATAGTTTGATCAGCTCGTAATCGGCGGGCCTTATAACATCGCGAATTAATATCAATATATTTTATTTCAAGAGTTGTCTTGTTACATCTTGCCAGAAATATCACAAAATATGAATTCCAAGTCCTATACTCTATCTACTTTGTTTGACACACTTAAAATAGATCAACCTAACCCTTATAAAACTTTTTGTCTTGTAGTATCTACCACCAGTGGATGGCCGATCTCCTGGCAAGTATGTAGGCTTACGTAATGGAGGGGCAACATGCTATATGAATTCTGTCATTCAGCAATTGTATCATACACCAGGATTAAGAGAGGTGAGTGCAGGGATGGTAACAGGGTGGGGGCATGCCTCCCTTTCCAATCTTGAGATTTTCCCCCTACTTAAGCCAATCAGAGATATGGTAAGAATTTGTGGGTACAAGGCGTTATTCCGACACACCGCTAGTCCGGTACTCCACTAGTCCGACATGCCGCTAGTCCGAATCTGAAATGCACGGCACCAGTCCGACACGCCGCTAGTCCAAATCTAAAATACACTCTGCCAGTCCGACACACCGCTAGTCCGAAAATGAAAACCACTGCGCTTATCCGAAACTGAAAACCACTGCACTAGTCTGAATCTGGAAAACACTTCTTCAGTCCGACACTGCGCTAGTCCGAATCTAAAAAACACTGCGCTAGTCCGAAACTCCGAATCTGAATTTGGCTAGTCCGAATATGCGCAGTGTTTTTCAGATTTGGACTAGCACAGTGTTTTTCAGATTCGGACCAGCGCTGTGGTTTTCAGTTTCAGACTAGCGCTATGGTTTTCAGTTTTGGCAATGTTTTCCAAATTCGGACTTGCGCAGTGTATTTCAGATTCAGACTAGCGACGTGTCAGACTAAAAAAGTGTTTTCAGATTCAGACTAGCGGCGTGTCGGACTGTTGCAGTGGTTTTCATTTTCGGACTAGTGCAGTGTTTTTCATTTTCGGACTGATGCACCCCTAAGTATAGCGACTCTTGTGTAGTCGGACTAGTGGTGTGTCGGACTAGAGGCGTGTCGGACTAGGGACGTGTCGGACTGAGCGATGCACCCCAGAATAAATAGTAGGGGTGAAGGGGGATAAAGTACTAAGAGGTCTATAAGCTCTATTGTGATTGGTTACTTAGATGATTATATCATGTAATTAACCAATCAGGGGCTCTGTAAGAAAGGTAGTAGTGCCCATGTGGTTAAAGGGGACTAAACCTCTTTTATTAAAATAATAATAATACAGCAGAATAGTACCAAGAAATTGATTCATCTTGATGTTATTGCAGGGTATACTCGGTGCAAATGTATCTGACACAGACAACGAGGGCGTCTTCTACCAGATGCAGACAGTGTTCGGCCATCTTATGGAGAGCAAGTTACAGTACTACGAACCAGAACAATTCTGGAGAGTGTTCAAGCTGTGGGGACAGCCTGTGAACATCAGAGAACAACAAGATGCATTTGAGTTCTTTACCAATTTGACAGACCAGCTTGACGAACACCTTAAGGTGAGTTATGAAAGCATTTAAAATTGTAGCTGCATTGAACGCAAAAAGCGTGAAAATTATATACTGCGAATATTTCCACTTTCACAGTATTGTGTCCAATTTTGAACCAATCAAGGAGGGTATTAATAAGATCGTCTGCAAATGCAAGTTCGACCATAAATAGTTTAAAGCCTAGTCATAATTGGCATTTGAAATGAGCATTTCAAGTTATCAACCAATCAGAAATGCTGTTAATTGACCAGTAGTGTCCAGGGGGTTATTAAAGCTCTGTGCCAAAATAAGTTTGTTTTTTTTTTTTACAGAAAAGCATTCATAAGGAGGTGTTCAAACCCAAGTTCCGAGGTGTGTTCTCAGATCAGAAAATCTGCCAAGACTGCCCTCACAGGTAAGTTTGGATGCTAGCATTACAAACCCACAAAGTCGAGAAAGTAGGCATGTTCATCGCTACTTTTTCATTATCATATGTGGCCAGCAAAATATGTCACGATAATAGATAATGGCGATAATGACAAAAGCTTAAGAACATTTTATTTGACCAAGTTTCTGTTTTGAAAAAACATGAAAATATTTTTAAAAATTTTTAGTCTGTATGTGGTGGCGCTATTGCTAGTGGTATTGTCATTATCGGGTTGGTCACTCTCAGTATCGTCTTCTGTGTCATCTGCCTGCTTTTCGATTTTAAATTGAAGACACATTTTTTCCATCAAAATATCGTGGCCTGTCAAATTAATATCACGATCGCGATATTGAAAATTTATTGCGATAGACAATAATAACATTATCCTATCCTATTCAACATGCCTACAATCCACGAAAAAAGGTTGGCACACTCTGCCTGTCTTTTGGTATATCTCCGCCCCCGCTCCCCCAATTCAATGTTGGACCAATCCATGTTGTGAACAGGTCCGTGAGACACTCCAACATTGAAAGATGGGGAGTGGGGAAGGTGAGATACAGGGGAGTCTGTCGTCCACATATATCGCATGCATGTTTTACTATCCTCTCCAATTGTGATAGGGCATGTATTTCAATTAATTAGTACAGGTGTGCCAACTATTTTTTTCGCGGATTGTAGGAGAAAGTACCAATTTTAGGCGAGAAAGGGCAAGGAAAGGCGAGGTGCCTATTAGCAAAGTCCAGCAAAGTTGAGTTGAAGATAATTAGATTAGCTTTTGCTCAGATCCCAGGTGATTATATCTAGAAAAGTTGAGAGAAGTTGAGAATAGGCAAGGAAAGGCAAGGTAAATCAAGCTCACCCAGACTGGGTACAGACTCTTTGTCTGCAAGATAAGTAGCACCTACATAGCACCATTGTTATCTTGTTGATGAAGGTCATCTTCCACAGGGGGAGTAAGTTTTTCAAATGTAATTGGTCAAAGTAAATCATTTTGAAACCCGTACTCCCCCTGTATTATGGTTTTACATATATCTAGGCCCCGGCAAAAAACGCAATTTTTTGAAGTAAAAAACGAGATCCAAAATTCTGAAAAGCGAGATTTTCCCCGATAAACGGCACAAGAAGCTTGCAAAACGCCCAAAAATGCGAAAAATCAAAAAAAAAGAAAAAGAAAAAAACACACCAAAAAATAAAAAAAATTGCTGCCCTCTATAGTTCAGAACAATGTTTAGATGTAAATAACAAACCTGCCGACGGCCGGCCAGTGTCGAAGAAAAAAGTGACAAAAATTTGACCTTGAATTATGTTTTATAGTCAAAATATTCCAGTAATTCAATAAATATAGTGATATTTGGCCTAAACTTGAACTCATTTGAAATGAAATGTCAGTTTTATTGAGTAAAGTATGGCTTTTTCACTCGACCTTGTGCTTGCAATGCTGTTGAATTCTGCACTTTGGCGAAGTTGGAACTGCATTTGGCGAACTTTTATGGCATAAAGCAACATTTTTATAGTAAGTGCACTGCTTGGAAACTTTTTTAAAAAGCGAGATAATGGGTAATAGCGAGAATCACGGCGTGAAAATCGAGATCACGTTTTTTGCCGGGCCTTACATATATCTTTCACAACTGGAGTGAGTATTCCAAACGAAAGTTACCCAATTATCTATTCTATTTGAAACTTATACTCCCTCCGTGGAAGGCTTTAGCTAAATCTTTCACAGGGGTAGTGTGGATTTTAAATGGAAGATCCCATTTATTAGAGCAGAGGTAGAACTTATTGAATATACAGACTGTATTTATATTAAAACAAAATTTATTATTTTTCTCAGTAAATATAAAATGATAAATTTATATACACATTTCACCTAAACCCTACATTGTAATGTATCTCCAACTTTAGTACTTTGTGCACCAAATCATTTAGACAGATGATAACGAAGTTTACAAAGTTCACTATATTGTGTGGGTTAAAATGTTATTGAATTTCATTAGGATTGTATTGCTCATTTTGGCTGCAATGCATGAGGGAAAGCAACTATATCATACTAATTACAATAAGTACAATAGTACAGGGGCGCTATGGGTTTGGGATTTTCTTTTCCTGCATTAGTGGAAACAATGTTTTTGGCATCCTTGAACCTGAAATGATAACAAATTTGATTGGTTCGATTGTTTTCTATGCCTCCTGTGGTTCACACGAGGGGTCGAAGGTCACACATTTTTTTGCCTCCAAAATGAATTAAAATAACACAATTTTTTGTAATTTGTTTTTAATTCCTTTTTTTAGGTATGAGAGGGAAGAGGAGTTCTTTGCACTCAATCTCACAGTGAAGAGTCATAACTTGGAGTCATCGCTAGAACAGTTTGTCAGAGGGGAGATGTTAGAAGGAGATAATGCGTATATGTGTGAGAAATGTAAAGAAAAGGTAACTATGCAGAAGAACAGGAATAAAGGTCAAATGTTGAAGTCAATGTTACACCAGCTAATGAGAAAAGTGAAAGATTTTGGGAGATAATACCCATGTATGTGACAAATTTAAAAAAAGGTAATATTTTATTCATGACATCTTGAATTAATGTCAAAGGTCAAACCTTGAAGAAGTTGTTTTACTAGTTAGAAGATTGAGGCAGATTTGACAAGGAATATGCCTAATGCATGAAAATGGAAAGAAAATTAAATTTTATATAAAACCTTAAATGTTCAAACTCATGAATAAATGTGACACATCGCAAGAAGGTATATTCAAATGATCTATTCTCGATCATGAAAGCCAACTATGTTTGCGTCAAGCATACTGCGCACACACTTACTGCGTAAGCACATCTTTTGAGCATTGACCAAAAACTGTCTTTGGTTGCGCGATCATGTTGTTCCATGAAAAGTATGCTGAAGCAACAGTACGCAGAAGGTACATCCACTCATGATCAAGAATTAGATATTTTGCATATAGTAATGAAAATGAAGTTCAAAATGGGTGCTAAATGGTAACTAAACTCAGCAGACCTGAAACTTTTCCTCTTTTTTATTCCTGAAATTTACGCATTATTTGTTACTTTCAGCCCCATTTGAGCTTTTTTAGCATGATTTTGCACTATTTTCCTCTTTTTTAAAGCATTTTTCTCTTTTTTCATAAATGGTCAGTTTCAGGTCTGAAACTATAAATAAAAATGGGTAAAGATATGTTCACAATTATGCCACTTGTAAGAAATAAATTGTTGTCCTTTACAGAGGAACACCATTAAACGCATGTGCATCAAGACCTTGCCGTCAGTACTCGTCATACAACTCAAACGATTCGGTTACGACTGGGAAGCAGGGAGGGCGCTCAAGTTTGACGACTACTTCAAATTCCGTGGGTGCTTGACATGGAGCCGCACACAGTGAAAGGAATGAACAGTAGGGAGGAAGCACAACAGGCAGAAGATCCTAGTGAGCATCCAGCCAATGGGAACAAGCGTAACTCTTCGATGCAAAGCTGTTCCGATGAGTTGTACCAGTTGACAGGGATTGTTGTACACAGCGGACAGGCTAATGCTGGGCATTATTATTCCTTTATAAAAGACAGATGGTAAGTGCCCTCTAAAACTGGTTTCCAATTTACCAGAAAATACCTGTATTTACCGGGAAATACATGTATTTACCGGAAATACCTGTATTTACCGGAAATACCTGTATGTATTTACCGGAAATACCTGTATTTACGGAAATACCTGTATTTACCGGAAATACCTGTATTTACCGGAAATACCTGTATTTACCGTATTTACCGAGAAATACCTGTATTTATTGGGAAATGCCTGTTCTTGCAGGGAAATACATGTACCGTATTTGCAGGAAAATACAGGTCTATTCACCAAGAAATACCTGCAGTTCCCATGAGATACTTATGTTTACTGGGAGATACTCTTATTCAGTGGGAAATACCTGAATTTGCAGGGAAATACAAATTGTATATACCAAGAAACGGCCATATTTTCCTGGGAAATACCTGTATTATCCAGGGAAATACCTGTATTTTCCTGGGAAATACCTGTATTTTCTAGGAAATACCTGTGCTTTCCTGGGAAAAACCTGTACTTTCCTGGGAAATACCTTTATTTTCCTGGTAAATACCTGTTTTTTCCTGTGAAATACCTGCATTTTCCTGTGAAATACCTGTATTTTCCTGTGAAATACCTGTATTTTCCTGGAAAATACCTGTACTTTCCTGGGAAATACCTGTATTTTACTGGGAAATACCTGCTTTTTCCTGGGAAATACCTGCATTTTCCTGGGAAATACCTGCATTTTCCTGGGAAATACCTGCATTTTCCTGGGAAATACCTGCATTTTCCTGGGAAATACCTGCATTTTCCTGGGAAATACCTGCATTTTCCTGGGAAATACCTGTACTTTCCTGGGAAATACCTGTATTTTCTGGGAAATACCTGTACTTTCCTGGGAAAAACCTGTACTTTCCTGGGAAATACCTTTATTTTCCTGGTAAATACCTGTTTTTTCCTGTGAAATACCGGCATTTTCATGGTAAATACCTGTATTTTCCTGTGAAATACCTGTTTTTTCCTGTGAAATACCGGCATTTTCATGGTAAATACCTGTATTTTCCTGTGAAATACCTGTATTTTCCTGGAAAATACCTGTACTTTCCTGGGAAATACCTGTATTTTCCTGGGAAATACCTGTATTTTCCTGGGAAATACCTGTTTTTCCTGGGAAATACCTGTACTTTCCTGGGAAATACCTGTATTTTCCTGGGAAATACCTGTTTTTTCCTGGGAAATACCTGCTTTTCCCTGGGAAATACCTGCATTTTCCTGGGAAATACCTGCATTTTCTTGGGAAATACCTGTATTTTCCTGGGAAATACCTGCATTTTCCTGGGGAAATACCTGCATTTCCTGGGAAATACCTGCATTTTCCTGGGAAATACCTGCATTTTCCTGGGAAATACCTGTACTTTCCTGGAAATACCTGTACTTTCCTGGAAAATACCTGTATTTTCCTGGGAAATACCTGTTTTTTCCTGGGAAATACCTGCTTTTTCCTGGGAAATACCTGCATTTTCCTGGGAAATACCTGCATTTTCCTGGGAAATACCTGTACTTTCCTAGGAAAAACCTGTACTTTCCTGGGAAATACCTTTTATTTTCCTGGTAAATACCTGTTTTTTCCTGTGAAATACCGGCATTTTCATGGTAAATACCTGTATTTTCCTGTGAAATACCTGTATTTTCCTGGAAAATATCTGTACTTTCCTGGGAAATACCTGTATTTTCCTGGGAAGTACCTGCATTTTCCTGGGAAATACCTGCATTTTCCTGGGAAATACCTGTACTCAGAAATACCTGTATTTGCATGGAAATACCTGTATTTACTGGGAAATACACCGGTATTTACTGGGAAATACAATTTATGGGGAAATGCCTGTATTTACTGGGAAATACCTATATTTACCGGTAAATGTAAATTCCTGTTTTTACTGGGAAATGCTTGTATTTATCAAGCAAAAAAACAATTTTCCTGGGAAATGCCCATACTCTGTAATACCTCTATATACAGGGAAAGACTTATTGTATTTTCTTGGAAATACCAAGCATTGTTTGTAATAAACGCCTGGTGTTGCATTTTTCCAAAAGGGGGGTTTATTGAAGGTGAATTGTCAGTGAAAAAACTTTAAAATCGGGTTAAATTAGGTAATGGAATGGATGGAAGTGTGAGTCATAACAGGTTTTGTCCATGCAATTTACCGATCGTCCCTGACAAGACTGACTGATGCCAGTTTTAAGCTTACTCACACGATATAGCATGGAATTTTTGTCAATTTTTCACAGAAAAATTGGAGGGGGCGTTTATTAGAGGGGGAGCGTTAATTACAAACAATACGGTACCTGTAATTACTGGAAAATGCCTGTATTTATTGTGAAATAGGAATACCTTCATTTACTGGGAAATACCCGTATTTACCGGGAAATGGAAATTCCTGTTTTTACTGGAAAATTGGACTGTATTTTCAAAGGAAACACCTGTACTCTGTATGAATACTTGCATGTGATATATCTGTATATGCAGGGAAATACTTTGCTTGGTACTTGTATTTACTGTACTGGGAAATGGAAATTCCTGTTTTTACTGGGAAATTCTGGTGAAATACATGGCAATCAAGGAGGGGGACTTTGCCACAACCTTTCCAGGACCTTCGATGCAGCGATCAGAATAGGTCTTCGGGGACTCTTCCGTGACATCATCCCAACGTGTCACAGGTCAATAGCTTAGCACCTGTCCAGTTGGCCTGATGATGCATCTCAAATAAGATGTGATACCGTAGCTATCAAAAAGAGTTAGTCCAGATGAACATAGTTGGGCTATTAAATTTAAAATCCACACTCCCCCTGTGGAAGATTTTGGAAATATCTGCCTCAGGGGGAGTATGAATTTCAAATGGAATTATCACATTAGGCAGCTCCATTTGAATGCCATACACCCTTTGAGAAAGATTCAACCTTAATCTTGCACAGAGGGAGGGTGAGCTTCAAATGGAGCTTCCTGTGCTCATTCCATTTGAAATTCATACTCCCTCTGAAGCAGATATTTCCAAAATCTTCCACAGGGGGAGTGTGGATTTTAAATTGACTAGCCAAATTATGTGAAGATTTACCATTTATTGGGCTATTCCAGTTGAAATCCATACACCCCCTATGAAAGACATGATCTTAATCTCCTACACAGGGAGTGTGAACTTCAAATGGAGTCACCCATTCAGTGTTGTCTGCTCCAAAATGGGCTATTCCAGTTGAAATCCATACACCCCCTATGGAAGACTAAAACTGTTTTCAATTGTTTTTCACAGGGGTACTTCAATGAACAACCCTACCAAAGGGCGGTGGTTTCGATTCAATGACACCGTGGTGGAGGAATTTGAAATGAACGATGCAGCGTTGGAAGCGGAGTGCTTTGGAGGAAGTTACAAGCCAAAGATATATGATTCAGGATGTAAGTAACTCAGTGCCAGAAGTGGGTAAGTGCAATAGCTGCTCTGTGAACTTTTTTTCAATTTACACACACACAGTAATACTGTGTGTAAATTGCCAAATGTATACATGGCAGCTATTGCACTTTTTTAGGTTCTCAGAAATATTCATAAATGCAGGTAGGTGTGTGGAGCGTTTATTGAATAGGGTGCAACTCTACTAGTCTTATTACAGGAATGCCCTACCTTAAACCCTAACCCTAAACGAGGACTGGACTCAAGTCTAGCAAGTTGCACCCTATTCGGTAATTGTACCCATGATCTTCATAAATTTTGTGTTCACAAGAATTAATTTGTTCCTGGGAGTTTGTGTGGGGGTGTTTACGTTTGTGCGTTAGTGTGTTGGTCAGTTTTAACATGGGGGGGTGAACATATGTGTGTTAGCTCTCAAGCAAGGGATGAGACAGCACAAATAAAGAAACTGTCGAAGTGACGTAATAATCATAGCAATTGATGAATACAATTTTTGAATAGATCGCTCTGCACTACAAGCAGGTTGCACTCATCATCTGTGTATGTCTGCAATCATAGATTGAATACAATATCGCTCTTTTCAAAGATACTAATCTTACAGGTGCGAGTGATCAGCATTTCTTTGACATCTATGGTTCAATGCATAGGTATAGTGTAGTGCAGGGCGATCTATTCAAAAATTGCATCCATGTATTGCTATGGTAGTTGGTCCGATTATTATGTCACTTTGACAGCGAATAGGGTCACACGACTAAATCAACTATTGTCGTAGTCGTGACTAATTAGACATGACTAAAATGGGTCCTGGCTGCACTTATAGGGAATTCCAAGTGAGACACAGGAGACTTATCACTTCCAAAGACTTGACTACAAAACTGTGATGATTCTATTCTTTCTTTTTTTGTTAGCTTATCACTAACAATTTTAATTATTTTCAATACAAAATCAAAAATTAGAAACATACTCTGGGTGTACCAGTAAAACAGTATTACTATACCTCATAAATATTTATTAGGTAATCCAGACTTCTTATTTGTTAATAACGCCAGCATTCGAGTACGGTATTTAATAATTATTAAAAATGTAATGATGATGATAATTTTTTGATACAAATAACATTTAATAAACTTATGAAAATATAGAATAAACATTTAAGGATACAGTCATAACATGTAAAACAATTAAAAATGAATGTGTGTACAAGAAATTTACAAAATGTACCAACTTGTCTTTTGAGTATGCTCCTTAAATTTATTGGGCTATTCCAGTTGAAATCCATACACCCCTATGGAAGACATGACCTTAGTCTCACACACAGGAGTGTGAATATCACATGGAGTCACACATTCAGGTAACCCCATTTGAAATTCACATGTCTTCCATATTCATGTGTCTGGATTTCAACTGGAATAACCAGTAATCAATTAGGAAATAGGAAAAAATGTCACTCTTATGTACATAAATTGATGAATCCATGTTTTTCAATATCAATTTCAGTCTCTTAGGAACCATAAACTCTGTGTAGCTGAGAATTAATTTAATTAAAAATGTGTTAAAAGATCAAATTTACATGGTTTTTGAAATTTAATTTAGTCAACTGCTAATCAAATTCATCATGTGATATCTTCAAAAGACTAGTCTGATTAAAACTGAGTAAAATATCACGCATAATAAATTGGCTATTTCTAATATTTCAAGTAATCTGGGCTAGTGACACCTCATTAATTTCCATGGACCTTTGTATGTATTGTAATAGGTATTAGCTTTTACTTTGAAAAAGCAATCATTTCAATTAATCTGTAATTAACGAAACCAACTAAAAGCAGTGGAAAAAACTTGACATCACATGTCTTTTGGCTGGTTTAGGTATATGATTTAATCTGTCCTCGAAAATAAACAGGGCAATATGTCAAGTATGGACTGGTTTTTCAGCTGCCTTTAGACACTTTGTAATTAACAAATTATCGAGTCATAAGAGCAAATACACACCGTAATTTGTTAGGCCTGTTAATTAGCAAATAAATGAAACTTATAACATTGTGTATTGATATAAAATGGCGTGGACGCAATTGATCGCAGCACCTATGCTGGTTGCGTGTTGCATAAGACTGCGATAACATGGAAGTATACTGTATAAGGTATTCGCCATACGATATACGCTCTTTCGATCAGGCTGAGTTTACATAGGAGTATACATGTGAACTCAGCCTGATCGAATGAGCGTATTTTGTATAGCGAATACCGTATACAGTATACTTCTATGTGATCGCAGCCTAATGCATGACTGGCGTGCGCACGCTTATGTGAATTTACGCAAGCGTGAGCTGGGACTTTATTGACAAGCGCAGTAACAAAAACTGAATAATTTTCGCCAATTATAAGCTGACCATACTAAAGCTCCAAGTCAATCATAATATTTAATATTAATAATGATATTATTTATAATAATGGAATTATGAAAATACAGAACAAACAAAAAATACAGAACAAACATTTAAGGATACAGACATAACATGGGAAACAATTAAAAATGAATGTCCGTGCAATGCATTGAAAAAATGTAACTTCAAAAACAGTTTTCAGCATGCTCTTACATACAAGAAATAGGAAATTATTCACTAAATATTGCATAGGATGGTCTTGTGACTTTTATCCATTTTTTCCAATTCCAATTTTATAAATTATAAAATTTTGTTGAGCTTCGATAGCCTGGAGTTAATTCAATTAATATTGTGTTAAATGATCACCTATGCAGATCAAATTTACAAGGTTTTTGAAATTTGATAAAGTCAACTGCCAATCAAATTCATCATGTGATATTTTTAACATTTGTGTGGCTTATATACTCTTGATTAAAACTGTAAAATATACCACATAAATTCATAATACAATATATTTCAACTTAATAGCATGCACGGTCAGAAAAGCGATGATGCAAAAAAAGACCACCCCAGCTCAAAATCAATGCCCCTCCAATACTCATCCAATCACCTACACAGTAGGCGTATAATGAAATTGGTGAGCCCATGAGCGGTAACAACATGTCTAAAGATGAAGTATTTTTTGCCGTCCCATATTTAAAAATGTGAGATTTATGAAATGTGATATAATGATAATGATGATGATATTAAAATACAGAATAAATATACAGGGATACCGTTGACTTAGTGCTATCAAGGATACCAAATTGCACAAGTCTGTCTCTATACATTGGTTCGTCTCAAGTTCGGTAGTGATGTAGGTGCGTATTTTGTACTAAACATATATGAATTACCTATGATCTTCTGATTTCCCTGAGTGGAATATTTTCTTGCTGGTCTCTTTTTTTGACCTTGCTTGAAATGATTGATGCCAAAGTATACAGGAATGGATTAATGGATGAATTGATTGGCAAGGCAACTGTTGCTATCCAGGCATAGGCTACTGGGTTATCTTCTACCACCCCAGCCTGAATCAGGATCGAATATATGCCTACTGACACCCAGCAGCAAAAATCTGTGAAGACTATGACAAAAATTTTCAAGGCCATTCTAGTTTCCTCCTTTGAATCGGTAGAACGGCCAGCTTTTTGAGCTGTTTGTTTGGCCGAGAAAAAAATAGCCAGATAACAGTAGCCTACAACAAAAAAGCATGCCAGATTAAGGACTGTAAATACGGCAAGAGAAAAGTACATAGCAGCGTTACTACCTGTATCCACAACATGGTAATCCGTTATAGTATTGTCTTCATCGGACAAAGTGTAAACAGTTTGTAGAGTTTCTGATGATTCACTGATCTTGTAGTTCCGGTATCGTGAAATGGGTAGTCCTACACAAATTTCTGAAACCCCATAGACACCAAGATTGCCTTTTGATAATGCAAATGTTGCTATGCTTATGCCTAATGCTACAAACCACAGCAAGGCAACCAAGACACGGGCAAGTTTCGTACTTAGTCTAAGATCACTAAATGTGTACTTCACCCCCAGAAACCTGTCAATAGTGATCAGTGTGATGAAGAAAGCTGATGCCTCACTGGATAATACAGACATAGCACCAGCTATTCTACACAATATACTGGCTCGCCATGATTCAGAAAATGATGGAAAGTATGATGTGTAATGCAGGTCTGCTGAAATTAAAATAACTAGATATACACCCATAAAGAAATCTGATATTGACAGGTTTGTGATAAGCAGGAATTGGACCTTGCTACCACGCTGTTTTTGTTTGTATCTAAAGTAAAAGACCAATATATTTCCAATTATGGCAAGAGCCCCTATAAACCATATAGTTATACGTAGACCATAGTATGGCAACAAACGCTTGCATGTGAGGAATGGAGACGGAGCGGTGTCACATATGCAGTGGGCTAATGTGAAACAACAGGTAGAAGGGTCACTTACAATAACATCTGCTGTTTCATTCAACCCTGCAAATGAATTGGACTCAATCCTCAAAAGTGGATTTTCACGTAAATTGAGTCTTACCAAATTGATGCAGTGATGAAATACCCCAGTCGGAATGTGAATCATGTTATTCCCCGATATATCCAAATGTTGTAACTGTTTCAGGCTGTGAAAAATATCTTGCGAAAGGAACTGCAATTGGTTGTGATCAATATCAAGATATATGAGTGCAGTTTGATTTTGGAATGTGTCAGAATGTAAAATGGACAGGTTATTATGTGACAATGACAAACGAAATACATCTATATCCTTATCTATGTCAAAGCCTAGTACTGCATATAAATATTTATGTTCAGTTTCATTATATGTAGAGCTTTCTATACTGAATAAGCCACCAAGCATTATTTCAGTTAGATGGTTGTTTGAAAGGTCCAGTACTAACAAGGTTTCAGTGAATTTGCTGAATATATCAAGCACCATCTCATTGAGATTATTGTTTGCAAGGTTTAAATATTTCAAACTTGTGAAGGTGCTAAATACAGCTGGTGTTGCCTCATGAAGATTATTTCCTGAAAGGTCTAAATATGCCAACTGTGTCAGGTGGCTGAGTACAGCAGGTGTTATCTCATGAAGGTTATTACCTCCAAGGTGTAAATATACCAATCTTGTCAATGCGCTGAATATATCGGGTGATATATGGGTAAGATTATTACCTCCAAGGTGTAAAGTGTCCAAGCTTGTCAATGTGCTGAATACATTGTGGGGTATATGGGTAAGATTATTACCTGACAGGTATAACCACATCAAGCTAGTCAATTTGCTGAATACATTTGGGGGTATCGCATTCAGATTATTATCCTGTAAGAATAGAACCCACAGAGATTGCAATCCATCAAAAGCTCCTGGGTGCAGATACTGGAGGCTGACATTGTTCAGATGCAATAACTGTACATTAGCACTGAATGCCCTACGTTTGACAGCATGTAATACACTGCCAGCCCAGCTCAGAAACATCACATTAGATGAATATGGGATTTCAGTCTCAACTGTGTCTCCATTAATGCAATTGCTGGTTATTGTGTCATTACCCAGGATACAGGTGCAATCTTGGGGACACAGCATGTGACATCTTGTACCGACTTCATTGACTCCTATCAATTCATAAAAATGCCACCATTCAGTAATATTTTCCTGTTTACACGCTACATCTCTATACATCTGCTGATCCTCTGCAAAAGTATTGTTACCAAATATGGTAATAAGCAGCACCCACACCCAAATATTACAGTAATTTTGGCAAGCCATAGTGCTTATGATACTGTACTCAACTTTAAATTGTCTGGTTTACACAATATATTAAAGATTGAGGCTTATGTATGGTTAGAACGCAGTTGACTGAGTTGATATTTTACAGATATCTTGTTGGGTCTTTATCATGAAGTAACTTTGGTGCCTTGTATAAACTATTTTTACTGGTCTCCAAAAGTGTCTTTTTCAAGAACCTCTTACAATTCCAGGGCTGAAGACAACTTGGGTCAATAAAGTTCACTCACCGTCCTGGGAAATACTCACTCTGTGTCAGTTACCACAGGTTAGGGGTCACACAGGGGTTTTATTTAAGTTAGCTTTTAATTTATTTTACAGATTTTCTTAATATTGATTTTCCCTATCACTTTACCAGGTGATGGTGGAATGAAAATTTATAGGTCGCCTTGTGCAATTTCTTAGTGAACTCCCAAATGCTCTATATGGTCTACCGGGAGCCAAATGACACCTATCGCCTTTAAATTTGAGCGTTATTGCGGTTACAATTTTCTAGCTTACATGTATCACTGATATATGTTGGGAGTGTTTATAAACTTATGCTTTTGCTACAATAATGCTGCTCAACACAAATGAATTTAATTTTAACGCTTTTAATGCAACAATTTGCCTGGATAATGTGTGGCAAAAAGTCAGTTTTGTTGGACCCACATACAAGCACATGAAATATCTTGTTGTTTGGCTTCTATATGACATTGGTGTCCTATGATGCTATGATATGAAAAGTTTTCTAGCTTCTGCACATGTATCACTGATATATGTTGGGAGTGTTTATTTGTAAACTTGTGTTTTGCTACAGTAATGCTGCTTAACACTGAATTAATTTAATTTTAATGCTTTTAATTCAACACTTAATTTACCTGGAGAATATGTGGCAAAGAGTCAATTAGGTTGGTCCCACAGGCAATCACACCAAATATCTTGTTGTTTAAATGGCTGCTATGACATCGGTATCCTAGCTACGATGATATGTGAAAGTGCAGGATATTTATGCATGCACACACACACGCTTTATACCAACAGGTACATCAATTGTAAGTGACAAAACAAGCAAAATAATATAAGCAAAGCATGCATACAAAATTGAGCATATACATTAAAGCCCAGCACTTGTATGAGGGTCAAGCTAATGTCCCTTGGTTCAGTACTGGGCCACACATAAGACAACAAATGACAATACGACAGACAAATGATCTGCAAAACAATTTACAGGTGGGGATATGATTGATTATAAAGGACTACTCCAGAAGCCCAAACGCTGAACAGAAATGACCTATGACCTGACTCGGTCAGCTCATCCATGGGCATGAATAGACTTCTGCTGCAGTTTTATATTCGCTCAGCTACAGTTGCTCTGTGATAAATTTATAGCTTACACAGGATCTCTGACATTCAGTACAAGTTGCTCTTGTAATATTCTAGTTTACACAGTATGTCTGCCCAGGGTCCTTCAGCTGAAGTTCTGATCACTTTGTTACACAAGTCATATATCTTGTTACTTAGGATCCTGTAGTACCACCAATGCCAACAATTTCACAGTATCCACTCCGTGATGGGATAGAAAGGTCACTTCAAATTGGTCTCACAATTATATATGGGATCACTGTTTTTATTACCCAGGTTCCTTATTTTGTTAACAGCCTCACTGCAGTGCATGTGAGTTTCTGTTAAAGTAAAACAATGAACATAAATTTCTGAATTCCAGCAAATGGACTTTTCCAGGAAGTTACTCTATAAAGTTGCACATTCAAATATTAAATAATCGCATGCATTAACAATAATTGAATAGTTAATGTATCAAGTTCTTCATTTATAGTGTTGGATTTCTTCTTATCGTTGGGATAGTTGATTACACGGTATACTGCATGTAGTACATAATGTAGCTGTCTTCAGGTATCAGAAAATGTTGAATCAAGGATAACCTGCAAAGAGAGATAGAAATATTGAACTAATCACTGCATTTAATAACATTGAGTAGTTAATGTATCAAGTTCTTCATTTATGGTGTTGATATCTTATCGTTGCGTTAGTTGATTACACGGTATACTGCATGTAGTACATAATAATGTAGCTGTATGGCATCAAGTAATGTTGCACTAAGTATAACCTGCAAAGAGAGATAGATGGTAGTTAGCTTTGTCCGTAGTGCTAACTTGAGGTCAGCTTGAGTTGCACGACTTCAGCTTTATAAACTGTCGACTAGTCACTTAGCTGTGCAACCCTATTATCACTTGCCTGTTTCCTTTCAACTTGAATTTGAATTGAAAGGACAAAATTAATGAAGAAAACATAAATAGAATTTCTTGGACGAAAACAATTTGTAGAAAAAGATTTTTACTTTGAGTAAAACAATTTGTGGTGTAAATTTTGCGAATTATTTTGAAAATATTCCCTTATTTGTGCTCTTTGAGGATACTTAGATAGCCAACTATCACCAGGCCATAGTTGTACGTCATGACTAACGATATTAGGCATGATGACTACGACTAAAGTCAATTTAATCATTCAACCCTATTATCAACTGCCCATTTTCTTTTGAATTTGAACTTGTATTTTCAAAATTTGTATTTTCAAAATTAATGAAGAAAACATAAAAAGTTAAACGTAATCCAATAATGATAATGGAAAATCAAATAGTAAAAAATAAAAAAAAAACACTGATAATTTGAACATGCATTGCACTATACCAGTTGAAATCCATACACCCCTTATGGAAGACATGACCTATAACCTCCCACACAGGGAGTGTGGATTTTAAACAGAGTGACTCATTCAGGTAGCCCCATTTGAAATTCACACTCCCTGTGTGGAAAATTAAGGACATGTCTTCCTATAGTGGGTGTATGGATTTCAATTCTTATAGCCATTGTAATAAAATGTGGAGCTTGCTGATGACTACTGATCTCTGAAAAAGTCTGTGCCACATCTTTAATCCTTAAATCAGAACTTTTTGTTAACCTGTTGAGAACTACTTGCCGATTGGCCAAAATGAATATTGTGTCCAATTTTGAACCAATCAAGGAGGGTATTAATAAGATCATCGGCAAATGCAAGTTTGACCATAAATAGTTTAAAGCCTAGTCATAATTGGCAATTGAAATGAGCATTTCAAGTTATCAACTAATCAGAAATTCTGTTAGATGGCCTAACAGAACAGTCCAGGCGGTTAAATAGAAGTCACAGTGGTTAGATAAAGATATTAGGACTCTGGGTGATTGAGCTGGAAAATTTTATCTTCCCCAAACTGGTGGGCACACATAAACATTGAAAAAGCAAGCATAGTAAATTAATAATAAACAATTTTGAAACAGTTTTGAAATGTAACTTCTAAACAACACTGGCTACATGTTATGGGATAATCACAGACATGTTAATTTTTGTTATAGAATAAATCAAAAGAGTGCATGGTATAATATTGTCAAAAACAATTTTGCAAAATAATGTATATCACCAGACATATATATCACCAGACAGATTATAAATACATACATACATACATACATACATACATACATATACGAATTTTTTATTCAATAATGAACAAATACATTTGGGCCACCAAAGCGGCATCATAAATCATTACATGAATAAATTACAAACAACATGAAATTGAACAGGAAGAATTAATTGATTTTGGTGAGCCTGTATCGCAGTCTCCAAATGATGTTGGTTCCAATCATGGAACTGACAGAAGCATACTTGGCAACAGCCTTGGCAACACGTTTGGGGAAGCCAAGTTTCTTCAACCCACTTCGAAACGGTGATGAATATGGCCGAGTGACCCAATCACGAAGACAAGGATTTTGCAATCAAATCCGCACAATGTGAGCAAGTTACAAAGAGGAGTATACTTTTGGAACTTTGTGTTGTAACTTTCCTCAATGAAAGCATCGAAAGGACAAGTTACTTCCAAGATGAAACACTTCATGTTTTCGTGATCAATGAGAAATAAGTCTGGTTTTCTTGCTTGAATGTCCTGAAAGATGTTTGCGAATTCAATTTCATCATCGCTATTCGTGATCAGGGCACCCGAGATGATCTTTTCACGGTAGATATCACACCTGTTGTATTTTTTAATTTCCTTTTCAAGGATATTCAGGCTCCGGTTATGTCTTGAAATGTAATTGTAACGAAATTGCATGCAGCCGTTTGCTACATGTGAAATTGTATCAAATGGATTTCTGCAAAGAGGGCACGATTTGCTGACCTGAGGAAACATTACATGGAGCAATGAATTTGATTCAGCGATTTGGAGTCTAGCTTTGGTGATAAACTTAATCAGGTCGTCACTTAAATCACCATTCTTTAAATGCTCCATCGAACATGCATAATCTGCTTTCTCGAGGTCCGCAAGTCTTCCCTGTGATTCAAGATTTTTCCAGTTGCTTAGTTCAGTTTCAGTCAGTTTCTTTATGATAAAATGATAAATTACTTTGTGACAAACCATAACAGTTTCACCTGCCTTTATGGCATACGCAAAGTTTTCGTTGTTTGATTTAACCAACTCGATGGCTAATTTTGAGCAGATCTCGCTTTAACTCAATTCCAGGCTGACTTGCTCAAGCAAGTCTGAATATTTTTATGATGATACCATTTTCATCAGCTTCATACCCAGCAAAGTTTTTACCTTCATCATTAGTTTCTTTAACTTTCCTTTTTTGCATGTGCAGTTTTAGGGACTTTTCAGCAGTCTTCCGGACCACATCATCATCTGAATTCAACATTTGTACATATGACGCCACCTTTTTAGCGAAATATATACTAGATGGTTTTCGGATTCCAAGGCCTCCAGATGATTTGGGGACAAAAACATACTTATGGTTAGAATTAGTATGTTGGCCTAACCATAATCTGGCATACTTGATAATTAAATCCTCCATTGCCGTCAAAGTTTTAAATGGTATAGGCAGAATGCTGAAAAATCCTTCAACTGTTGGAATGCATAATGTATTGATTGCTTCAAGTTTAAAGCAGATTGCAAGCGGAGCAATGTCGAGTTTTTGCAATAAATTTTTGAATTTTTGGAATAGTTCTGACACTTGATGATTCCAATCACCCGTCATATTGATTGAATAACCAAGGTACTCATATGACTTATCACGTTGATATTTTTCCACGGGGTTACCTTGCAAATTAATGATGGTTTGATCAGCTTGACCACGCTTATACCAATTGTTGCCTGATCTACGTTCGTACAAAAGAGCTGATTTTTGAGCCTTGATGTCAAGTTTGGCCCAATTGCAAAATGTTTCAACTTTCATTTCCATATCAACAATTTGCCGAGGATCACGTGTACATACGGCAATATCGTCAACATAGGCCTGGACGGGGATTGGCAAATGTTGCTCATCAAATGGTTCTTTTAACCATCTCAAAAGCATGTCTATACCAAGTTCAAAGGCAAAAACAGACCACGGGCAACCTTGTATGATACCACGACCGCTTGATGGTGGCCGTAGTTCCATCCTTGCATTGAACTGTAAAACACGAATCTGTATAGACATCCTGGAAAATGTTTAAATATATATCTGGCATGCCGGTGTCAGTAAGACCACGTTGCATAACCGGGTGCTCAATACTACCAAATGCATCAGCAAAATCTATGTATAACATGAACATTTTACTGCTTTCATGACGAAAGTCTTCTAGAGTTTGTTTTTGACAAAAAGCATGTTCTAATAACCCTGGTCTTGGCATTGCGCCTTTTTGATTTGGACACATTCTCCCTTCTTCAACCAACCATGGAACTAAGCGTTCCTTTAGTAACATCATGTAAACTTTATACATAACACAAGTCAGTGAGATGGGTCGCCAGTTATCAATTTGGTCCAGATCACGTCCTTTTTGGGAATCAAAATAATTTTTGACTTCTTCCAATCTTCAGGAATCTTCTGGTTAAGTTAAGAAAGCATGTATTGAATATGTATAGCAAAGGATGTAAGTTGTTATCAAAGTGTCTACGCAGATCTTCATAACGTAGACCATCTTCCCCCGCAGCTTTGCGTGATGGTAGACTTTTAAGCACCTTGCGGAGTTCTGTTTCAGTAAATGGATCCGTTGACGGGAAATTAATAGGGGGATGCGGTAAAAGAGTACGTGGCCATGGCTCATTATCGAATACTTGTTCAACCTGAGTTCTGTTCTTAGCTTTGTGTTTGAAATGGTTTTCAATTATTCCGAGGTTTATCGTGCACTGTTGTGGCGGTTCTATGATGCTGTCATTCTTGATAATACCAATTGCCTTGGCTTTATCGTTTTTCCACAGTTGATTAAGTTTTTGTTTACTAACAAGTGAGGGATTCCCCCGTTGGTGTGCATTGAAAGCCGGACTAACGTTTTGTTTAACAAAACTGATCATGTGTGGGATGTCCCGTAGAAGCAATTGTTTGTATTGTTCAGATGTGACCTCGAGCTCACTAACTTCGTCGGTCAATAGGCTTGTATGGATTGGGAATTTCAATAACACCCGTTTCGCATATTTCAATGTGTCGATATTCCATGGTCTACCATTATCAGTTCCTTTCACATTTCCGTTATCGTAGAAAAATGAGGTCAAAATGGCCAAAACAGTCCACCATTTCTTAGGGTTAGGGTGACAATAAGAATCATAACTCCTACCGGTTATCAATGATTGTCTATACGTTCGCTCCAATTCTTCAAAAGTAGCCCAACTACCGTCCATGATATTAGCCTGACAGCATCGGGTGAACTGAGCGAGTAGTGTTGGGTCTGTCGGCTCTATCTCCCGGTGATCTACTCGGATCTTTCCTGTTCGAGGGCGGCTTTTACAGCCTTTTAAGGCGACCGACCCCTACCATGTTGTTTTCCACGCCGGCTGTGGTCAAGACGGATGTGAGTCCCAAGATGACGATCCAAAGGTGAAAAATGGAAGTTGCAACAGAGCGTCGTGAAAAACGATGTGAACCCTCCGCCATCTTGGAATACATAGGAACCCCAAAATCCACAGATTGCTCATCCGAAAGGGTGCCAGAGATACTGACACGATTTGTGCGGTTCTTGAGGTAGCTATCAAACCAGTTCAACACGAGACCACACAGCCCATAAGATGTAGCAAGGCGAGATGTTAATAAATCATGGTCAATCGTGTCGAAACGCCGCCAACAAATCCAACAAGACAAGATAAACAGCCCTGTTATTGTCAATCTCATGCATAATGTCATTTTTGACACGTAGAATGGCAGTTTCAGTGCTATGGTTGCCTCTATAAGCTGACTGAAAAGGTTGTTCCAGGGAATTTTCCATGATATATGAATCAAGACGACAAGAAACAACCTTTTCAATGACTTTGGATAGGAAGGGGATATTGGAGACAGGCCTATAGTTACTCAAGACATTTTTATCCAAATTTGATTTCTTAAGGATCGGAGTAACTATGGCCCGACGTAAGGAGTCTGGGAAAACACCAGTACTGATGGAAGTATTCACAATATGTGAGACAAACTGAACCATATCATGGACATAGGTCTTAAGAAGCCATGTAGGCATGGAGTCCCAAAGAACAAGTCTTATTTGGTGCACAAACAATAATTTCAGAGATTTCATCATGATCAGCCGAAGCAAATGAAGATAACTCACAATTTACAGGAACATCATGAAACCTGAAAGCAGTCAAGTCACCAATTCCAGACATATAAACATGAAACTCAAAGTTGATTGAATTAAAAAATTATAATCTGTGCTACATCCCTAACAAAATATATGTGGTATGCAACAGTTTCAATTCCTATTAAAAAATCCTTGGGTGGTACAAAGCCGTTTATAGAAAATAAAGTAGCCTGGGGATTTGCCCTGAACATGTTTAAAACAAAACCTCCTATGCAACCTTTTGACAGTTTTGTGACTCAAAATGTTATGTGAGGGGACTTATATGTCATACAAACCTACAAACACGACAAATTTGCCTGATTCCAATAAATTTCATATTATAAGATTGTACATTATGGCTTTAAAGAGCCCCTCAATTGAAAAGGTAACCTGCACAAAAAACCAGGTTACTCCAACTGAATATGGAATGTATAATTATACACAATGTAGCTAAGTGACACAAGTGAATCTTGACTTATTAGGCAATGCAAAACTGTAGGTCTTCTCAACTCACTCATTTTGTAAATTTTATATAAACATCAAATACTGTTAATAACTTACTATACAAGGAGAGATGACACTTTTATTCTCAGATAGAATAACAAAATATGAATGTAATGTCACATGCCTTTTAGAACACTTGTTAGATGTCCTAATTTGCCCTGAGTGACATCGAGCGTTTTACATTCATAACCTCATTAATAAACGCGATGCGTGCGATCCAATCATATTTTATTATTTGCGAAAACGCGAACGCAAATCGAGGTCATTAATATCTCACAATTGACCGCAAAATGCGTAATTGTTCCAATGTCGCACACAATTGACTTCTGCGTATACGCCCGTACAGCGTCCAACAAACTGCTTGGCGCTGGCTGCCAGTATTTGGATTGCGCTACCATATTTGCACAGATTCTGATACGCACTTTTTGTTATTGGTCGTCTTGTTTTAGCCTGATCGATTTTGGGAAAGGGAAGATGTAAAAATAGTTTATTTTTACAAACTTTTGAGGAACATTTTGTGTTCTTTTGTTGAAAGTTAAAAGATCAAAGTGACGCGGTTATGAATGAGGTTAATAACTTTGCATCGGTAATATATAGGGCATTGTGAAAAATCTAAACATTTTGCTTTGGACCTCGGAATATCCTCGGGGCTACGCCTCGGGATATTCCTCGGTTCCAAAGGCAAAATGTTTAGATTTTTCACAATGCCCTCCAAATAACCGATGCGAGTTATTAACCTCTAACCAATTCTATCTATAAAAGTATCATGAAAATTGCATAAGGTGACTTGCATGTTACTATATAATCATGTGCTCAAACACAAGATTCCACACATAATCACCAAGTCATAATTTTAAAAGAACGAAATGAAAGTTTTTGGAAAATAAGAATAAAATAATCTTAATCAAATGTCATGACTATTGTTAACAACATGACAACTACTATAATTGACTTCATCGTGCAACCCTAAGAAGATTTTCTAAGAAAACATTAATAGAATTGTGAAGCATTAATCCAAAAAGAGATGAAATCAAATCAAATAATGAATATTATAAAAAGTAATCTTTTAAACTTGAAGGGATATACATTTATGTTATTTTGCCAGCAAAATAGATTTTATTTTGATCATTTAATGGATATCAAACATTAGAACTAAATGAATGTACAGTGTGTACCAGAAAAAAATTACTGGATGAATTTATTTGGACACAAGTTAAAAAATAGGATTTTTTGACACAATTTTAAAAGCAGCATTGTAGCCCCCACAATGCAGACTAGTGATTCACATGCCAATGCTGGCTTTACATTTTGTTTAGTCCAATGTGACCGCCCACAAAATGAGTGTAAAAGTCGCAAAGTTTTCAGATGTTCCAATTCTCGCTATTCACAATAAGGGCGCCGCCAGCGGTTTGCGATGTAATCGTGATGTATCATGGGAAAAGGTCGAAATCCAAGTCCACGCAATACGAATATTACCATGCTATTACATAGGAACACGTGACAATATTTTTTAGCTTGTCAATATAACGGTATTACACGCAAATCGATAGAGAAAAAATTAATTGTGCACATTTCAAATCACATTATTAAGTATTATTGAGTATCGATTTGCGTGTAATACCGTTATATTGACAAACTAAAAAATATTGTCACGTGTTCCTATGTAATAGCAAGGTAATATTCATATTGCTCGGACTTGGATTTCGACCTTTTCCCATGATACATCACGATTACATCGCAAACCGCTGGCGGCGCCCTTATTGTGAATAGCGAGAATTCTATTGGCAGTGGTATGTCCTTTGTGAATGGGCACATAATACCACTGCCAATACAGGTGCCTTAAACAACGAACAGCAGCTCAACACTTGGAATATATTTCAAAACTACAAACTTGCGACTTTACGCTCATTTCGTGAAAGCAGGTTACATGCATGTTTATTGCAAAACATTTAATTAGGTTTTGTTCAAATATCGCACAATATAAAAAATGAAAGCTTTTATAAAGATGATGTTCAGTACTTGTCAATATATCTTTCTTTGTTTTACAAATGTTAACATATTGTGCAACATAAAGAATTTGAGCTGGCTAAAAGGTCAAAATATTCATGTGTTAACGCTGAATTAATGACCTCTTAGAACTTGTTTGATTGGTTACAAAGAACGCTGTATCTTGTATTGAGCTAATCAGAGATGTGGTAATAGTCAGTAAGATTATTAAGCTTATTGCTAAGACATAAAAGCTATATCTTAATTGGCTTGTCAGATGATCATATCATGTAATTAGCCAATCAGAGGCTCGGTAAGAAAGACAGTAGCACCTGTGGTGTTTTGTCTGAACACTCTTTAAATCAGTTTCTCTGAGGGTAACCACACTATGGCTATAAATCAAGGATTTTGAAGCCGTCTGATATTTAATATACTTCAATCAGTTTAATTGAGAGCATGTTATGATTATATACAGCAAATCAGGGTTCTGAAGCTTTCATGTTTTGAGTATATATAAATCAAGGCTTCTGATATTTATTATTCTCGTGTAATTGAATCCCTGTTATGATTATAAACAGCTATAAATCAAGGATTATGAAGTCTTGTTATTGTTTACCTCAATCGGTGTAAATTGAGCCCATGTTATGATTATATTTATAAAGTTTTAGGAATCCATTTAATTCAACCACTGTGTATTAATCTGAAGCAAATCAAAAGTTATATTCACAGTGAAAGCATGACTAACAAAATACTTTGGGATTGCATAATAGATACGAGGACTAAATTTAATGAGATGCACAAGTTTTAGGAAGGCGTAAACAAGTATGAAAAAGGCCTGTTGATTAAACTTGGGAAGAACTGCATTAATGCATGCATAATGTAGTTGCTTATTTCGCAACCTGTCAACCAAATAAAATTTTCGTATATAATGCACAATGAAATGAGCTACACGCTGCATTTTAAATTGTCATTTGTGTGGGGGCGACCTTAATCACACCCATTTCGTCGGTCGCAACACATAGTGGCGTATAGCCATTTTCCAAATTTTCCGTTTCACATAGTGGCGTATAGATTTAGAGCTAGCTAATATCCTATAATAGTTATTCCTTGTTAACTATTAAAGATACAGCTTAATAGTTTGAACCTTAAACTTTAATTTTAAATGGAATCGGGCCACTGAGAGATAACATTGCAGGAATATCGACTCCGTTAGTAGTAGCATATCCTTCAAAAACGTTTTGCTTGGAGACGTATTTTGTCCTTCACGTACGCCACTATGTGTTGCGACCGACAATTTAATTCTAGTTAAAATAATGTTGTAGCCAATGTTTATTGCATGTACTTGGATGGTTAGTTTTAGGCTTGTTGGCTTGTTTGGAAGTAGGTCTAAATTAAATTGCTTGTAGCAACTCTTCTCTTAAAAATTATAGAAGGTGATGACCTTGCCAAATATGGTCATCGTTGTCTTGTCTCCCAGTAACACGCAAGTAAATCTAACTTATAAAAAAAGACCTGCTCTGACTCAAATCAGTTTGTAAATTTTATATAACTTCTAATTATACTGTTAATAACTTACTGTACAAGGAGGGATGACACTTCTATTCTCAGATAAAAAAAAAAAATATTAATGTAATGTCACATGCCTTTTAGAACACTTGTTTGATGTCCTAATTTGCCCTGAGTGACATTGAGCATTTTACACCAATTCTATCTATAAAAGTATCATGAAATATGCATTTAAGGAGACTTGCATGTACTACAGCACAAAAAAAAAATCATGATTTAAAACAATGAAACCAAAATTTTGTAAAAATAAAATAAAATAAACATACCTTTGAATATCTTGGAGATGAAAACATGCAGACATTTCACAATGAGCAGATGTTTCATAAATTGGAAACTTAGAATCAAACCAACATTTAATTCTTAAAACAGTACATGTACGTGCAAGTCTTCAATGGTGTTAGTACAATATGAACATCAAAATAATAACCCAAATTCAATATGTAAACCGTTTGAATCAGAAGGTATCATGATCGGAATAATTTGCATAACTCTTCGCATAACGTTCAGAAACGTTAAAGAAAACCTTAAAATATCAATCAAAATTGCTGTAAATCTTTTTAAATTTCAAAACATTTGAACAGGATGATCTATTTAAAATGAATTAGATAATGAGTCACATACCTTGTTATTGAGAATCAAGAAAAGCAGCTTCCCATCCGCAGCATAGAAATCAGGACATCCAGTCCTCAAAAGTAGAGAAAAGTCTTTTTATTCAAGTCTAGTTATTTGCCTCGTGGCACATTTGTGTTTTAAAAATGCCGAAGATTTTGCAAGCAACCCGATTTTCAACTCTGTACGTAGCGAAAGTCTGTCGAAGTTGATTTTACGACTTGCATGTTTACAAGATATGTTTTTACAGTCTTGGTGATCTTCTGTGTTGGTGTTCTTCTGTGATGATTGCGAAACTTGCGCTATTGAAAAAAATGAGTACCATAAAATATAACTATATATCAGTGCAGATGTATGTCAAGCTATGGTGGCAGCTAGTTAAAAGATACAGCAGAATTTGAAATTACGATTATTTCATCACTCGCACATAACAATGTTACTTCTTTGGTACCTGTGTCTGACTGTGACATGGGTGTGGTAGCCAGTGTATATATAATAGTAGTTGTGTACTCTTTTCTAAGGCCGAAGTAAAAACCAATCACAAAGTAGCAGCCTATTCTGTTGTAGTCACGTGGGGCATACAAATTCAGTGATCCACGCTCTGGACCATGCGTAGTATTACAGACTGACATGGGTGTGGTAGTCAGGACATATGTAATAGTAGTCGTATACTCTTGTCTATGGCCGAAGTAAAACCAATCACAAAGTAGCAGCCTATTCTGTTGTAGTCACGTATGGCATACACATTGAGTGATCCACTCCTAACAATCACGCATTTGGTTCTCGATCATGCGTGGTATTACAGTTGTGATTTGGTGTTTGAGAAATGCAATATGCCTATGTGATTTTATACCATGTTTACATCATGCAGGCTAAACAGTATATGATACCGGTATAATTTTACCCAATCATTTTGTGGGATGTCAAGAATAATTATAAAAACTAGTGTAAATTATATTGAAGGGGTTATCAGTAATTTGCAAAATCAAAACACCATGAAATTGATCAAAATTCAGATTTTTACATTTTTGGAACAAGAAACAAGGAACAACAACAACATTTATATAGAGCCTTTGCCAAAGCAATGAATTAAGGGAACAAATGGCAAACATCAAAAGCAGTCGTCAAATTGAAAGTAGGATAAATGAAATGTACGTCTGTACTTATTATTGTTTGAGGGAGACTGTCAAATTCGTAAACCATGTCTAACTTATGTATGCTAGTAGTCAATGCCAGGGATGAGTGAGCTATGTTTTATGAAATAGGCATGAGATAGTATGGTCAAATTGACCCGAGTTACTCGCAATTGTTTATAAAGTAAACATTATTTTGATTGCTTGGTGGTGCCGATAGACCAAAAGTTTTGTACATAAATCTCTGCTAACCCCTTTAATTCACGGCCCTGCACTTCTTAGATCGCCTTGATAAGAGTTCGAAGCCCTGTCGTCAACAGAGGGCAGTAAACTCGAGATAAAAATATCCCATATCGCGCTAATGAGCTGGGCAGTAACCGTAGAAAAAGCTCGTTTCTGGCGAAAATTGACAAGTAACTTGCACACATTTCTAGATACAGTTACTATAAGGTCGTGCGATGTATTCAAACCATTTGTTAACCATTTATTTTTTAGGTAGCAATAATTATTTATCATGAATATTATTGTCATGTTGATGACATCATAGTTACTCGCATTTTGTTCATTTTTAAATTTTGAAACATTTAACGCTCAAAAGTCACACAAAATCAATCACATATATTTTTCTTTATTTCACCAGAGTGTCCTTGCCAAGATTCTAGCATCAGACCATGCGCGTTCTCAAGATACAGCCTTCATAAGTGTTAGGTCACTTCTGTACAATTCTTATAATTTGTTTCATGCATACAAATAGCGATGCACGCTTTTGTTGTGTTTTTTGATAGGTTTTCATGTCCGATTTTAACGATAAAACATTATTTCCTATAGAAAAACAATATGGCAAAACATACAACAGTTTGTAACATTCTCCATGAACTTAACCATCTATGTTTGGATTGTGATGTAATTAACGCGTGTGCAATGAGATTTTCTCTTTCTGAATCTGACTTGTAAAATATTATTTTTCATCACAATTTCTCATCAAATTCATACATTTCTGGATCAAAAGTCAGGTAAAACACTTCGTGGTTTTGAAATTTGGTTTAGAAATAACGCTTATAAAATCATTTGGGTTGATCAAGCAGTTGCTTTTAATGATTTTCAAGGCAATATGCATAAATGATGAATCTGCATGTACGTAAATTTTCACTTCAGTAAGCTCATCTTTTGACCAACGTTCATCACGGGTTATATTGTATGCGATTGACATCAAAGAACCACATGTGTATGAGCTTGTGCATTGAATTGAATTACACAATGGTTATTCAGGTTATTGATCGCTAGATGGAAGCGAACATGATACATATTACGTAGGATTCCATGCCTGTGCTGGGATTTGAACCCTAGCGACCAGAACTATGAACACTTTGAATTGTTAGCACCATGCAGGGCCGTGAATTATGGCCATGAAATTGATCATTTTGTTTTTCAGCCTAATTAATTTAATTGCTTTATAATGTTACTAGCACCAATATATAAAAGCTGAAATGGGATACAGCTACAGTCAGTTCAGTGTAACACGGAATATGATCAGGTCAAATATACATGGATCATAAGCAAATGTGGTGGAAAGGTCATGTTCCAAGTTATGATAGAACATACTTTAGTTGATAGAGATCATTTAGAGAAAGATGGACCATGACCTTTGGCATGGTGTATGAGATAATAAATGTTAATGGATGGGGTCATGTTCTATCTTATACAAGTCAGACTATAGCTGTCATGAGAAATGAAACCGTAATAATTTATAGCCTTTTTTGGAAATCGTTGATCAGCACAGTTACACATACAGTTATAATGCTACAGTACAATGGGGTATTCCATTTAAAATCAACACTACCCCTGTGGAAGATTATGGAAATATCTTCCAACTGGGGAGTATGAATTTCAAATGAAATGAACACATTAGGCAGCTCCATTTGAATTTCACACACCCTTTGAGAAAGATTCAACCTGAATCTTCCACAGAGGGAGGGTGAGTTTCAAATGGAGCTGCTAATGGTTCATTCCATTTGAAATTCATACTCCCTCTGTGGCAGATATTTTCAAAATCTGTCACAAGGGTTGTGTAGATTTAAATGGAATAGCCTAATGTAAAAAGTCTGTATATCTGTCTTGTGTACTTATAGATACCAGACTTGCCTCGTAATAAAACACTATCTGCTATGCCATTTCCAATTCTATGTAGATGGAATTTTACTTTTAAAGCAGCATGAATGATATTCAAACATAATTTATTAATAATTGCTTTCCAAGTACTATATGCTGGATGCCTCAAACACAATTGGTACCGTTCTTGTTCTTGGATTGATTGACCAATTGATTGACCGATTGATTGATAAGGCTAAGGCATAGGAAGAAATTGGCCTAACCACATCCCTCTTACCAGTTCTGAATCGATCGATCGATCGATTGATTGATTGATGCCCGGAAAGAAATTTGCCTAACCTTAACCCGCTTTAGCAGTTCTGAACAGAAGGTATATTCTGTGAGATATCGGTTCCAACTAAATTGATTATTGATTGATTGATTGATTGATTGATTTTTGTTATTATCTTGCAGCATCATACACATCAGAGCCCAGGCTACGCTACTGGAGTGGCTACATGTTATTCTATGAAAAGCTTGAAGGATCAAGAACCCCTGACCCACTATTTTATGGCCCTATCAGTCGTGGAATCAATCTACCACTCCTAAAGCAAGACAGTGAAGGGGAGATACATGTGTAAGTTATCATCATTCATTACTGACCTAATATTTTATGGCCCTGCCAATTGTGGAGTCAATTGATGTTCTCTAAAGCAAGACTGTGGAGTCAAGGTACATGGCATTCTTTTCTAAGAACAGTTTTGATTGGTTATAAATAGAGCGACATCATGTATTGAGCCAGTCAGAGATATGGTAAGAATGGTCAGTAGGGCTAAAGGGGATTAAGCTTTAAATTGCTAAGAGATGTACAAGCACTATTTTGATTGGTTATTCAGATGATTATATCATGTAATTAACCAATCAGGGACACTGTAAGAAAGACAGTAGTGTCCAATGCCTCTGTAGTATTTTGCCATGTGCCAGACAAACCTAGATTTTTAAATGCGTACCACTTTATACCACAGAGTTGATCCAGGACACTGCAGTTCTCCAGAACTCTCCCCACATCACGAGAAGGATCGGCTTAGCGAACTTTCCGCTCTCGTCCGCAAGGGAGAACATCGCGGTTTGTTTGTTGACAAGATGCCGCCTGCAATACAGCGATCTATTCATGAAGAGAACCTGCAGTATTTGAGATTTCGAGGGATTTATACCAATGAGTACTTCACATTTGTACGGTAACTAGCTTCATGCAATATTGTAAGTAAAAAAAAAAAAAAAATTAAAATATCGAAAATTTCATAATTGTACAATTTCATGACCATATTTGAAATCAGCATGAAAAATGCATTAAAATGAATACAAACAAACCTAGTTTACTTGCTTAGGCCACAGTAATTCATCATCAATTACAACACCTAAACATTTTTTTGCCTTGTTAACTCTCTAGTTTACAACCATTAACAATTACTGAAACAGAATCTTATAACTTTACGTAATCTTGCACTACTGCCAATAACATTACTTTAGTCTTATTTGTATTGAGGAAAAGCTTGTTTTCATGCAGCCATTCGGCTATCGCCTCAAGATCCTCTGTAAGCTTCTTTGACATAATGTTAACCCCCTGAGCACTACCTGATGATCTAACATTGCCTTTGATTGGTCAATTACATGATATCTTCATTTCAATCACCAATCAGAATGGAGTTTTGCAAATAATTCACCCCAATTTTTTGTGTGGTGAAATTATTCTAACAATGTTGCTGATTGGTCCAATTGATAATTGAAACTCCTTTTTGACCAATAGGCAGGTAGTTCTCACAGGGTTAACATCACTTTCATTTCTCTACCAGGGTTATACATACCACCAAGAGTATGGTACAATGGCAACAACAAGTATGCAAATAGCACTGCAGTTTCTACTCAATACATACTTTAGAACAAAGAAGAAACTAAGGTTAGTCGGGGTGTGGGGGTGGGGGTTGTGTTTACGGGGTATGTGTACGTTTCTACTTAATACATACTTTAGAAAAAAGAAGAAACTAAAGTTAGTAGGGTGTCTACTCTACATACTGTAGAACAAAGAAACTAAGGCTGGTCATGGTGTGCTTTAGTGTGGATGAGGCGAGTGATTGTGTTTCTAATCTATACATTAGAACAAAGAAGAAACTAAAGTTTGTCGGGGTGTGTTTTTGTATGGGGGAGAGCAGGTGGGTCTGTTTCTACTTAATGCATACTTTAGAACGAAGAAGAAACAAAGGTTAGTCTAAGGGTGGGGGTGTACATGTATGTGTTTAGGGGTATTTCTATGTCTCTACCTACTCCTCATTCCAGAAAAATACAGAACTAATTTTTTTTTGATTAAAAAAATAATATCTTGTTTTGCCAAATGAAACATAGCTAAATCTTTTAGTCCTAACTGGCAATGAAAGTAAAATTTTAATATTTGGTCAATATTTGGAAATAAGGGCCAAAAACATGCATTTTTAGGTGTTTTTCAACTTTTTTCGTATTCTGTGACAATCAAGCCCAAAGATGTGACCAAAGGCTAATATCAAGTTATGCATTCTAATTTTTTGAAAACACTGTTAGTTCTGTATTTTTCTGGAATGTGGAGTAATACATTAGAACAATGAAGAAACTAAGGTTAGTCTGGGTGTGAATTGTGTATGGGATGTGTTTCTACTCAATACATACTTAAAATCAAAACTAAGATTAGACTGGGCATTTTTGTGTGTGGAGATGGGTGGTGTATTTCTATTCAATACTTAAGAACAAAGGAAAGTCTAACGTTAGACCACTTAATATTGTTATTATTGTATGACAGGAATGAGATAGAGGAATGGTGCATGTGTATAGAAAGACTACTGAAATACAGTCGTGAGACCAGTCTATGGGCTGTTGAGTTCTTAGCTAGTCAACAAGGCAGGAGTTACATCACGTAAGTACAATGGGCCATTCCATTTAAAATCCACACTACCCCTGTGGAGGATTTTGGAAATATATCTTATACAGGGGGAGTATGAATTTCAAATGGAATTAACTAATTAGCAGCTCCATTTAAAACTTGCCCTCCCTCAGTGGACGATTCGGGTTCTCAAAGAGTCTATGAAATTCAAATGGAGCTGCTTAATGTGCTCATTCCATTTGAAATTTATACTCCCCCTGTGGAAGATATTTCAAAATCTTGTGTGAATATTAAATGGAATGGCCCATTATTGTTATACCTCTACAAGCTTCCAGCAGATTTGTACTTGTTTAAATTGTTACACTAGGATCCACAACTTGCTCATCTATCAGGGACACAGTTCTTTAACTCCTATACATTTGTACATTCATTGAATGCCTTTGACAATTCGGGTACAAAAACTCATACTCTGCAACTTGAGGTCAAATTTTGCACTATGGTTGTTTCATTGAAGTTATTGAACTATGCCATTGGGATGAGGCCATAAGTCAAATACTGTATATTCTCTAACTGCTCCCCATCTTATTTCAAAGATATATTGGACTAAAAATTTCTGTGCCATAACATGTAAGTAAGCTTAAAATTGGCATGTCATGATCTGATTTTGTAGTATTTTCTGATAATGTGGGCACGGCCATATTGTACTTCAAACTTGAAGTCATATTTTGTGAGGTTCGCCTCTAGTTTTTTCATTGAATATTCATTTCTAATATATGACTCCCCCTTTCAAAAGTCTCACATCCCCCGGTGTTTATAAGAGAATAATATACGGTACTTAAAAAAACAAAGTTGTGGAAGTACATAGAACAACTTTGTTACCAAGCTGACATTTTAACACTTCAAAACAGGCACTATTACTGAACGATTAAGAGTTACCTGTACTATTCACCGGCTTTCTTTGGCGCTCATTGCTAATTTTGCCACCTGTACAGCCTGGTACAGTATAAACACGGAAGTGGGGTTCTGATAGGCTAATTTGTAAATTGAATCGCATCATGGAATATCAGCACCCTTATTCGCTGAACAAGCTGTGTAACATCTAATGTCCTATGTCTCTGTTCTTTTCACAGGCCATTCCTTCTTGAGTGTCCGACCCAGGAGATCCGCGGTGCCTATGCTCGTATAGTAGTCAATATCTTACAGAGTTATTTCCACCATACAAATAACACAGAGTCACCTCACCTAGACCAGACTATAGAGTATCTATTAACACTACTAGACAAGGATGTGCCGGATCATTGCAGGACATGTGGCCAGTACTTTTGGCTTCTTAGTGTATACCTTGAAACTGTAAGTAACGTACCATGTAATAATGGGCCATTCCATTTAATATCCACACTCCACCTGTGGAAGATTCAGCTAACGTCTTCCACAGAGGGAGCAGCCCTCGAAAGAACCCACGGTACCGACGGCATATTGCCGTGGGTGCCCACCCCCACTGCCGTAATGCCCTCCCCCACTGCCGTAATGCCCTCAAAATATGTCCTTTACCGACGGCAGTTACTTGCCGTGCCCTCTAAAGAAGTTGCCGTCGGTGCCCTACACCTCAAAGGACACTTTGCCGACCACTCCTTTGTGAAGAGTTCTAAGGTTCTTGCCGACTTTTATTTACATTGATTTCCTCTTCTATGACCTTTTGAAGGGACACCTATGCTAAGCTCAAAGCTTATCTCAGAAGACAGTTTTGCCGACAACCACTTTGTGATGAGTCTTGCCGACTTCCATTTACATTTATTTCCCCTTCTATGACCTTTTGAAGGGACACCTATGCTAAGCTCAAAGCTTATCTCAGAAGACAGTTTTGCCGACAACCACTTTGTGATGAGTCTTGCCGACTTCTATTTACATTTATTTCCCCTTCTATGACCTTTTGAAGGGACACCTATGCTAAGCTCAAAGCTTATCTCAGAAGACAGTTTTGCCGACAACCACTTTGTGATGAGACTTGCCGACTTCCATTTACATTTATTTCCCTTCTATGACCTTTTGAAGGGACACCTATGCTAAGCTCAAAGCTTATCTCAGAAGACAGTTTTGCCGACAACCACTTTGTGATGAGTCTTGCCGACTTCTATTTACATTTATTTCCCCTGCTATGACCTTTTGAAGGGACCCCTATGCTAAGCTCAAAGCTTATCTCAGAAGACAGTTTTGCCGACAACCACTTTGTGATGAGTCTTGCCGACTTCCATTTACATTTATTTCCCCTTCTATGACCTTTTGAAGGGACACCTATGCTAAGCTCAAGGTCACTTTTGCCGACAACCCCTTTGTGCACTCCTTTGTGATGAGTCTTGCCGACTTCAATTTACATTTATTTCCCCTTCTATGACCTTTTGAAGGGACCCCTATGCTAAGCTCAAGGTCACTTTTGCCAACTTTCCAATTAACTGTTTACATTTATTATTTTCCTTTCCATGACCTTTTTGAAAGGACACCTTGCATAATGAAGATGATTTATTATTTGATTTCTGGACATTTTCGAATCAATGCTTATAACTGTTGGATTCATATATATACCCTCACTTAGACATGATTGTAAGTTCAATGGTGTTAAAAAAATTTTTGGCCAAAATCATTGTCTGGTGGAGTAAAACAACTTCAAATCTATTGTGTTATATCATTGAATTAAAAACAAATTCAGTCATAGTCACTAGATATTTAAATGAGCTAATTTGCATATTTTACCAAATAAGGAAACCTGTTTTGAAGTATATACATTCATATCAAAATATTTGCGAATATGATTAAGCTCATCAGTAGACTAAAATGACTTTATGCTTAATGCTTGTGGTGCTAGCTGATGATGTCCAGGGGATGCCGATGTAGCATTTACCTTATATATAATAATGAGCTAATTTGCATATTTATGTTTTGAAATTTTTTTAGGAAAATACCTTAACATTTGGTGTTAGAATAATTCTGGTATACCCTGCACACAAGTATAAACCTAATCCAAATCGATATAGCTACAGACTGAAATAAAAGGGAATTCCCCAATTCTTTCCGCATACTTGCCAACTTCAATATTTGAATACCAATGTTCGATAAGCACTAAAATCATCTATCATGATTGCTAACGTGAGTTTTCTTCACTTCTGAGAAATTGCCTTGGTGCCCTTCTCAAATTTTAAACAGTTGCCGTGATGCCCTTTTGAAATATTACAAATTGCTGTGCTGCCTCGCCTTTTCAATGGAAATCCAAGGCAATTATCAACTTGCCCTAAAAAAGTTGCCGTGCCCCTTCAGATCCTTAATTCAAGGGCTGAGAGGGAGCATGAGTATTGAATAGAATAGACAATTGGGTAATTTCCATTTGAAATACTCCAGTTGTGGAAGATATAGGTAAAGCCATAATACAAGGGGAGTATGGGTTTCAAAATGATTTACCCTGACCAGTTACATTTTAAAAACATACTCCCCTGTGGAAGATATTTCCAAAATCTTCCACAGGGGTAGTGTGAATTTCAAGTGGAATAGCCCAATAGTTGTACTATAATCTGGTTAACTGGACTTGCTATGTTTAAGTGGGACATTTTCACATCCAATCCTGAATTCATCAGCAATACTGATCTTCTAGCGGTAAAAGTGCATGGAACAGTGAAGCGGAGGTTGTATCACAGGTCACATTTGGGTTTAACCTGAGAAAGAGGTATCTTCAAATTAAAGCAATCTTTATACGAGTGTATATTCATACGTAAAGCAATCTTGTTCGTTTTCTCTGTGGCTATAACATGTTTTCATTCTATCATCAGGACATAGCGTGTGTGCACCATTTATTTGGCCGTGGTGCATTCCATCGTTTGATGACATTCCTCATAGGACCCATACAACCGGATGAACAGGTAAAGTTACTTAACCTTTGACCTTCAACAGGTCAATCTAATATTCATGATTACCAAACAAGAAACGCTAATAACTATAACTTAGTAGATTATTCAACGACCACGCTGTCCCTACATAAAGGAACTCATTGCAATATTCTTTAAGAGCTTCTTATTCAGTGAAGCATTTCCGGAACGTGTACAAACACGCTTAATTTCAAAATATGATTAATTGCTGAGCATTGTAGTTTTTTTTTTTTTTTTTTTTCTTTTAATTTGCCATTGTTTTTGTGTTTTCTGTTTGGTAACTTTTCTGTTAAAGCTGATTGCTACCTCTGGCCTTCCTGGCCCATCTGCTCCATGATTCTTCAATGGTATTTTGATGTAATGATATCTTAGTGCATATTTTGTTTGTTATTTTTATGTGAATTGTGGAAATAAATAAATGAATGAATAGCTCAAAAAGTGTTAGTCGCAGAAAGATGTTGTAATTGACTTTTCTCCATGAAAACATCAAAGCCAATAAAATGTTATAATTTGTGTAACATATATTTTATATTTTATGAAAAAGTGTAAAAAATCCTCTCTTGGGATTCAAAAGTGAACAAAAATCACAACAAATATGGGATTATTACCCCATATATGGCACCAAGATAATCAGTGCAGCTTTTTGTTTTTTAACATCATCATGGATATTGAATAGTCATGTGTGTATTTTCCATAGCAAGTATGAAATTTGCACTCACTTTACTGTTGCAGTTATAGCCATTTTAATATTGACATTAAATAACATGACCTCTGGACTTTTCCAGTTGAATGCATACACCCCTATGGAAGACATGGACTTAATCTCCCACACAGGGTGTGTTGATTTCAATGGAGTTCCCATTTAATTAACCTAATTTGAAATTGACATTCTCTGTGTTGGAGATTAAGATCATGTCTTCCATAAGGGGTGTATGGATTTCAACTGGAATAACCCGTTTTGGAGCAGACAACACTGAATGGGTGACTCCGTTTAAAATTCACACTCCCTGTGTGGGAGATTATGATCATGTCTTTCATAGGGGGTGTATGGATTTCAACTGGAATAACCCGTTTTGGAGCAGATGACACTGAATGGGTGACTCCGTTTGAAATTCACACTCCCTATGTAGGAGATTAAGATCATGTCTTTCATAGGGGGTGTATGGATTTCAACTGGAATAGCCCATTATTGGGTAAACATTAAGGTTTTGTGGAATGTGTACTTTTTTGTGTTTAGGACTTTGTATCTCGAAGATGGACGTCTCTTCAGACCAGAGAGTTTGCTTATCTTCATGTCATGCTAGCTTCCATGATCTTATATTGTGATGTATCACCTCATTGGAGTGTAGGTAAGTTAGGTCATGTGTAGTCATGTTGAGGTCATGTTATGTAAAGATTTTATATCTCAAAGATGAACATCCCTTCAGATCAGAGAGTTTGCTTATCTTCATGTCATGCTAGCTTCCAAGATCTTATATTGTGATGTATCACCTCATTGAATTGTAAGTAAGGTCATGTTGACGTCATGTTATGTAAAGATTTTATATCTCAAAGATGAACATCTCTTCAGACCAGAGAGTTTGCTTATCTCCGTGTCATGCTAGCTTCCAAGATCTTATATTGTGATGTATCACCTCATTGAATTGTAAGTAAGGTCATGTTGAGGTCATGTTATGTAAAGATTTTATATCTCAAAGATGAACATCCCATCAGATCACTGTTTGATTGATGATGACATATTATTAAATGATTGATTGATTTTACTTCTACTTGACTCAGGTCGAGGAGACTCACCAGACAGAAAGAAGACCCTTGTCTTGCCAAACAATGACAAACTGCTAGAGATGCCTGCCGACATGAAGAAGATATTAGTAGGGACAGAGTGTGTCAAATACATCAGGGAGGTAAGCAAGCAATGTCATTAATTTGCATATTCATGAGATGACATCATTAATTTGAATATACATGAGATGACATCATATGATGATGTCCTTAATTAGAGATGCCTACTGACATGAAGAAGATATTACTAGGGACAAAATGTGTTAAATACAATAGGGAGGCAAGCAAGCAATTGGCTATGCCAGTTGAAATCCATACACCTGCTATGGAAGACATGACCTTAATCTCCCACACGGGGAGTGTGAATTTCAAATGGGGTTGCCTGAATGAGTTAGTCCATATTTGAAGTCCACACCCCCTGCGTGGGATATTAAGTTCACATCTTCCATAGCAGGTGTGTGGATTTCAACTGGAATAGCCCATGGCAGAATCTAGTCGGCTCTGCCCACCAAGTTATGGTTAATATCTATTCCAGCTCAAGTGACACCTAATTAATTTCCTGGACTTGGCATTTTACTTAGTTACATTTTACATAGTGCTAGTTTTCATACCCCTTAGGCTACTCCAATTTGGTGCACTCACCAGAGCGCTTTAACCAGGTCAACCAGCATCTTAAGCAGATGTTATTGCTCTGAAGATTCATTGTTGCTAGTGATGTTGAGACACCTCTGATGACGTCACAGTTGTAGATGACGTCAAATTTGAAGATGTTGTGCCGCCCCCTTGGTTCCTGGGAGGGGGGGTCAAGAGGTTCTCCCAGACAGTGTCAATGTTTAACCCTTTGTCAGGGTTCAGTCCGAGTCTTTTTGTTCTAATATGGATTGCTTCCAAGACCCGATGAGGGAAGTCCTATACATAGGTGTGTACGTCAGCGATTCAAGCGAATACTCGCAATTTGAAGCTGCACCTAATGAAACACGCACTGATGTCACTGATGGATAAGTAATATTTTATGTTTACAATAATCAAATTTAACAGTAACATGTGTTCATTATAATCTCTAATGTTTATTTTTTTCCAGTCTATCTTGGCATTCCGTGAGTTAGTAGGGGGCACAGTGCCTATTGTAGACATACTACTACACTATTCTTTCTGTGTTTTTTTTTCAGTCCATCTTAGCATTCCGTGAGTTAGTAGGGGGCACAGTGCCTATTGTAGACATGCTACTACACTGTTCTTTCTGCAATCATAACTTCTCTGTGGCAACTTTAGCACAAATACAAGTAAGTATTGTTATAGGAAAAATATTTAATTCTCGATCATGAGAGCCAACTTGCAGGGTTCGTAGCGGTCATTAAATTCCTTAAAAGTCAGTGAATTTGAAGCAAGGTCATTAAAGTCATTAAAAGTCATTAAATTTTGTAGAAAAGTAAAAAAAAGTCATTAAAAGTCTTTGAAATATATTTGTATGAAGGAAAAAATAAAAATACGATGTATTTTAATAATTATTTTATTTAATTTATGATTTAAACATACCTGCCAACTGTTCCGCTTTTGGGGGAACTGTTACACTTTTTAACCTCAAAGTCGGTAAAAGCGGAACGTTCCGCTTTTCCCGAGAAAAAAGAAATATTAATGATGATTCTTTCTGGACACATATATTTCCAATTTTAAAATGAAAATTCCTTAGAACCCTGACTGGATGACTAGGCTAGGTAATGGTACTCATTTAACATGCATGTGGTCACCTTTTCATGCCCAAAAGACTCCCAAAATTGATGCATTTTGGTCGATTATCGGACCTGCATGTTATCAGGTTTTGCGTTCAAAAACTCATCTCTTTTTCCTCAATGAATATTACCTTAGTAAGAAGTATGTAATGTGTATTAATGAACGATGGCGTTTGAGATGATGCTGGACTGATGTCGTGTAGGCCTATATGTATACTCTAATATCAAGTCATGTTTAAGTCTAAATTAAATTGAAGCAAACTTGGGTCAAAGGTTTGATATGAACCTTTTAGCTGTATCCTTTGGCTTTGTGTGGCCGTCAGTCGGGGTGGACTTGGGGTGGGGGAGGCTGGGTGGGGGTGGGTAAGTGTGTGTATGTATTTCCCTTGGGATAGGCCTACTATTTTAGTCCCAATTTGTAGTGACATCACTCTGTATGTTTAACATACTGAATTTTACAAATTACTTTTATCATACAATGTATTCTTCATGCACATTAGTACCCCCCCATGTGGGCCCCCTCCCACATACCCGAAGGTGTGGGGGGGTCAAAATTTGATGAATCATTGTTTTTATATTGCGCATTATATATATCAATTTCAGTCATGTAGGCCATGTTATTAGGCAAAAATAAAACTTTGAAGAATGTCTCTCTTGTACAAAAGTATAGGAAACTGAAAACTTTAAAGCATGTTTTCTGGAAGAAGGAAGCACTTTTTATTAAAAGTGTAAAACAAGCCAGGAGCTTTGAAATACACATTAGTACCCCCTCCCCATGTGGGCCCCCTCCCACATACCTGAAGGAGGGGGTGGGGGCAAAAATTTAATGAATCATCGTTTTTATATTGCGCATTATAGGCCTATATATCAATTTCGGTCATGTAGGCCATGTTATACAGGCAAAAAAAAACTTTGAAGAATGTCTCTCATGTACAATAGTATAGGAAACTGAAAATTTAAAACCTCTTTTTTAGGATGAAGGAAGCATTTTTTCAAAAAAGTCTAAAACAGGTCAAAAATGGTGTAAAAGCCCTCTGGCTTCGGGGGGCTTCATCCACTCGACCCCCACCGGGGCTTTGCCCCTGAACCCCGCTGTTATATGCTCGGTCGCACAAGTGCTCCCGCGCAATATGTGTTCCACTTTTGGGGTTTCTAGGGTTGGCAGGTATGTCTGATTATTATGTATTACTTTATACTTTCCCGTTAGATAAATTAGAACAGTAGATTAGTTGAGTAACCCTTCCGAATTCAGCAGCTGAACCTGCAGGCTGTAGTATCAATGTATATTTGTATAGGGTAAAACTAACTGGTACTTATATTAAGAGGTACAAACATAACTGGTACTTATATTAAGATGTACAAACAATACTGTTCAACACATCCGAGGTATGAGATTTAATAAAAAGTCATTGAAAAGTGTATTTGAAAGTCATTAAAAGTCATTGATTTCACTGTGGTCTTGACACTATGAACCCTGACTTGGGTACGCACAGGTAATTACGTCAAGCGTACTACGCAAAGACAGGTGCTTACGGTGCAAACACAGCTTTTGAGAAGTGACCAATCACACGGTCGTTGCTAGACAAGGTCAAGGTTCGGTCATGTAGGTCACATGATTGTGTTATTCTATGAAAAGTACGCTGACGCAGAAGGTACATCCTCTCATGTACGTGTCAGGTGTTGTGTCAATACGTGTAGCATACTTCTCAAAAGCTCTGACTTTGACGACCAGCTACTTTTACAACTTTTACATAGCGTGAATTGTTTTATATTTTCAATTCGTCATCATTTACAATATCATATGCTTGTGGGATGCACTTCCTATTTGCAAAAAATGTTTGTTTAATGTCCGAGAATTAAATGTAGAAACAGTAATGCGATATCTATAATATATTCTATAATTGCATTGTGGTCCCGATCATTGTAAACAGCGAAAAAAAACCGACAGTATGCCATATTAAATTTCATTTTACCATTTCTTTTGCAAAGAAATTGTGATCTTATGTCAATGGGGCTATTCCATTTAAAATCCACACTCCCCCTTGGAAGATTTTGGAAATACCTTCTACAGAGGGAGTATGAATACATTAGCAGCTCCATTTGAAACTCACCCTCCCTTGGCAGAAGATTCAGGTTGAATCTTTCTCAAAGGGTGTAAGAAATTCAAACAGAGCTGCCTAATTTCATGTTATGTGTTGTTGCACAGGAGCAAATATCCACAGCTCCAGTGAATGAATTGAAGCCTGTATTCGCCATGCTACTAGAGATGCTACTTATGGAAGACCCACTGCAGAAATCAAGACTGAAGTGTGCTGTAGAAGGCAATAGCAATGATGGGTTACTAGGTAAGCATGGGGACGAGTGTCATCACTAGGGGCAGGGGAATGGGGGACAGTGTGAAATATGGGGGACTAGAGATGCTACTCATGGAAGACCCACTGCAGAAATCTAGACTGAAGTGTGCTGTAGAAGGCAATAGCAATGATGGGTTACTAGGTAAGCATGGGGACGAGTGTCATCACTAGGGGCAGGGGGAATGGGGGGACAGTGTGAAATATGGGGGACTAGAGATGCTACTTATGGAAGATGCATTGCAGAAATCAAGACTCAAGTGTGCTGTAGAAGGCAATAGTAATGATGGGTTACTAGGTAAGCATGGGGATGAGTGTCATCACTAGGGGCAAGGGGAATGGGGGACAGTGTGAAATACGGGGGGACTAGAGATGCTACTTATGGAAGATGCATTGCAGAAATCTAGACTGAAGTGTGCTGTAGAAGGCAATAGTAATGATGGGTTACTAGGTAAGCATGGGGACGAGTGTCATCACTAGGGGCTGGGGTTATGGGGGGACAGTGTGAAATATGGGGGACTAGAGATGCTACTTATGGAAGATGCATTGCAGAAATCTAGACTGAAGTGTGCTGTAGAAGGCAATAGTAATGATGGGTTACTAGGTAAGCATGGGGACGAGTGTCATCACTAGGGGCAGGGGGAATGGGGGACAGTGTGAAATATGGGGGACTAGAGATGCTACTTATGGAAGATGCATTGCAGAAATCTAGACTGAAGTGTGCTGTAGAAGGCAATAGTAATGATGGGTTACTAGGTAAGCATGGGGATGAGTGTCATCACTAGGGGCAGGGGGAATGGGGGGACAGTGTGAAATATGGGGGGACTAGAGATGCTACTTATGGAAGATGCATTGCAGAAATCTAGACTCAAGTGTGCTGTAGAAGGCAATAGTAATGATGGGTTACTAGGTAAGCATGGGGACGAGTGTCATCACTAGGGGCAGGGGAATGGGGGACAGTGTGAAATATGGGGGACTAGAGATGCTACTTATGGAAGATGCATTGCAGAAATCAAGACTCAAGTGTGCTGTAGAAGGCAATAGTAATGATGGGTTACAAGGTAAGCATGGGGACGAGTGTCATCACTAGGGGCAGGGGGAATGGGGGACAGTGTGAAATATGGGGGGACTAGAGATGCTACTTATGGAAGATGCATTGCAGAAATCACAACTCAAGTGTGCTGTAGAAGGCAATAGCAATGATGGGTTACTAGGTAAGCATGGGGACGAGTGTCATCACTAGGGGCAGGGGAATGGGGGACAGTGTGAAATATGGGGGACTAGAGATGCTACTTATGGAAGACCCACTGCAGAAATCTAGACTGAAGTGTGCTGTAGAAGGCAATAGTAATGATGGGTTACTAGGTAAGCATGGGGACGAGTGTCATCACTAGGGGCAGGGGGAAGGGAAGGGGGGCAGAGTGAATTATGAGGGGACTAGAAGGGAATAATAATGATGGGTTAATAGGAAGCAAGGGGCCAAAGTGCCATTACCAGGGGCAGAGGGATTTTGGGGACAAAATTGTGGTGGAAACAAGGTAGGGGGCTAAGCCCAAGGTTTGGGAATAATGCCTCCATGTCCCCCCATGCAAAATTAGTTTTTGTTGGTGGAGCAAATCAAGGGTTTGAGAACTTGGGAGTTAACTGGCTCTCAACCCTTGAAATGTTTGTGAAGACGCTTGACATGTCTGTGTGTATGTAAACATAGATATATATCGTGTGTGTATAAGTTTTGGTTAAGGATTTTAAAATTTCTCCCATTTACAAAGTATAAGGGTCAGTGGACACAAGTGTCCATGAGTTGGGATGCATTAATGCATTTGGTCAAAGTTCACAGTTCAAAGGTCATTTTGCAATTAGGTATTTTCTTTCTTTTTTTTTTACAGAAACTATTCGAAGTGGTACTCAATCAGACAGCAGAAGGTCCTACCAATGCATCAAGTTCCTTGTCCACTTATCAAACAAGTGTCCCCTAGCAAAAGACTACCTGATGTCTATATCATCACGATGGCAATGGGCGGTCAACTGGCTAAAGAAAAAGGTATGCAGGTGACTACTGGTCACTATCAAAATAAGTGTACCATAGCTGGTCACTAATCTTATAACAAACAAGTGTCCATTAGCAAAAGACTATCTCTTGTCTATCTCATCACGATGGCAGTGGGCGGTCAACTGGCTAAAGAAAAAGGTATGCAGGTGACCACTGGTCACTATCAAAATAAGTGTACCATAGCTGGTCACTAATCTTATAACAAACAAGTGTCCATTAGCAAAAGACTATCTCTTGTCTATCTCATTACGATGGCAGTGGGTGGTCAACTGGCTAAAGAAAAAGGTTTGCAGGTGACCACTGGTCACTATCAAAATAAGTGTACCATAGCTGGTCACTCATTCCTTATAAGCAGTGTCACAAATGGGTCAGGAAAAATGCTCTTGTTGTGTGTGAATTCTGTGTGAAAATGTATTATGCGAATCAATCAAAAGGTTCTTATTTCTGATCCAATAAATTGCACTTTGTATGTACCCCGGGTGTGTACATTTCAATAACCACTCTGTCCACTAGCAAAAGACTCTCAGGTCTATATCATCACGATAGCAATGGGTAGTCAACTGGGTAGAGAAAACGGTATGCAGGTGACCACTGGTCACTATCACTATAAGCGTACCGTAGCTGATCACTCCTTATAAGCAGTGTCGCAAATTGGTCAGGAAAAATGCACTGATTGTGTGTGAATTCTGTGTGTACACTTCAGGCCAAGAGTACATGTCACATCTACTAACATGGTTGTATTTCTCTGTTACAGATGACAGAGTACTACTGGACACCACAGAGCAGCATATCTAACGAATCGTCCACCGGCAAGTCCTTCCAGAGAACCATGAGTGCTCAAGACACGCTAGCCGAAGCCACCGCATTATTAACGGAACTCAACACACGAGACGATGATGAGGATGACGACGAGGTCATGGAAGGCGAGTCCACACCAAAAATGGAAATAAACGGGTCATCGGAAGGGTCAGAGGTCAACGGGAATGAGGGAAATGATGGTAGTTCACCACGACAACCTGTTGAGAATGATGAAGGAGGAGACTTGGAAGATATTGACACATGATTGTCACATAATTATCACATGATTGTCACACAGTGGATATTGACACATGATTGTCACTTATTGATGTGTGTTGTTACTTGTGTCATGACATATATTGTGTCATAAGTCCTTTCCAAAATGGTCATGTCACTTTTTTATGCAAGTGCCTAGGTTCTTGAAGATTACACATGATATCCAAGTCATGCTGTGTCAAGGAGGTGATTGGTACGACACGTAATGTTTTACGACAGATTATTTTATGACATTATGTGATATTGTCATTCAAGTTATATGACACTGACTTTGGATGTTAAAATCCCACGTAGCAGTCTTTCTATAAATAAATGTGAATTTTTATTGATGGCATTGTCTTTTTTAAAGACAGTTCTTGTTTATTGATGAAAGCTTTAATTGAATTTATAGTGCAACGTCATTGTTGTCTGAATTTAAACCACAAAGGGACTACTGTCTTTTTTACAGAGCCCCTGATTGGTTCATCATATAATTATGATAATCATCTGAATAACCAATCAAAATAGAGCTTTTACATTTCTTAGCAATTTTAAACTTATCCACTTCAGCCCTACCAACCATTCTTACATACAATATATCTGATTGGCTCAATATATGATATAGCCCTCTTTGTGCCCAATCAAAATAGTCCTTAGAAGCTGATAACCAATCAGAATAGTTCTTTGAGGCCCATAATTCACTCAGTAATGCCGATGGGGTTTAAAAAATACATAAATAAGTATGCCATAATATGTATAGGATTTCAGGCTAAAATGTGCTATTCCAGTTGAAATCCATACACCCCCTATGGAAGACATGACCTTATTATCCCACACAGGGGGTGTAGATTTCAAATGGAGCCATCCATTCAGGTAACCCAATTTGAAATTCACACCCCTGTGTGGAAGATTAAGGTCCTGTCTTCTATAGGGGGTGTATGAATTTCAAGTGGAATAGCCTAATTGCTAGCAGTATGACTTGAAGGTTACTTCTAGCACAAATAGCTATAACCATGACTGAACGGTGGTAGCGTACAATAGCTACAGGCATTTGATCGCTCATATTATTTCTGTCACTCACTGCATCCACTAGGGTCTCAAACATTCTCATCTGTCCATGCGCAGTTCTTTAACCCAATAGGGTTCTATATGCATAGAATGACCTTAGAGTGTGTTGGGTATAAAAACTTGAGGTCAAATTTCAACCTATGGTTGTTGAATGGAGGTCACTGTGCTATGCCATTGTGTATGAGGTCATCATGGCTCATAGTGATCCTTCAATGCACTAATAATTTTTCTGTTAAAGTGGTAATTTTTGCGAGTGTAATTTTTCGCACTTTGTCAATTTTGGACTTTTTCGCTTGTTTTTAAATTTGCGATTTTGAGTTTTCTTATAAAGAGCTATATATAAAAAGAACATATTTGCATGTTTTTATTTTCACAGTAGCTATTTTGTGCGTAAAAAAACCGAAAATTAACGTTCTGCGAAAATTTCCACTATAACAGTAATCAAGACAATAATTCTGTGAATAGTGAATATATACAATTTTGATACAGAAAATTTATAGTAATAATGCTTTATACTGAAAGGAATGTGTAAACATACAATGTAAGAATATCACATGTTAATTCAAATCATCTTAAAGGTGTATTCACAGATTTTGTGGGAGTGGTCATCTGAAGTGTTTACATGTCCACAGTTTGACTTTATGATGTGGTACTAAGCCTGTGATTTGGGTGTATTCCTAATACATTTGGGTGTATTCCTAATACATTTGGGTGTATTCCCAATACATTTGGGTGTATTCCCAATACATTTGGGTGTATTCCTAATACATTTGGGTGTATTCCCAATACATTTAGGTGTATTCCCAATACATTTGGGTGTATTTCTTATACATTTGGGTGTATTCCTAATACATTTGGGTGTATTCCCAATACATTTAGGTGTATTCCCAATACATTTGGGTGTATTTCTTATACATTTGGGTGAACACCTAATACATTTGGCTGTATTTCTAATACATTTGGGTGTATTCCTAATAAGCCTGTGATTTTCAGGTAATTTTGTGCCCAGGTACCCTATGTGATTAACCGGCAGGTACCGGGTACCCCAGGTACAAGTATCATCAGGGATCAAGTCAAAGTGAAGTGCAAAATTTGCACTTATTTTTTTTAATGGTCTCCAAACAGTTGTGTGTATGTAGCAATGATATTTATTGATAAATGCCTGCAAAATGTTTAATTTAACTTTCTTTCACATTGAACTCTGGCCTCATTATAATTGAATTTTTTGGCAAATATAGACCACAGGGGGGGGGGGGGCAAGTTTATCAATTCAATATGGTGCCATTCAACTTAGCAGGCAAACTTTTCACACAAACTGGGTCATGGCAAATAATGTCCTTCAGGTATCGAGCAGCTGGTTTTTATACCCGGGTATCACAATTTTCAACAGGACTTTGTGGTACATTCATAATTTAACACGAAATACAAGAAGTTTCAACAATATGTATTTATTATGACCAAAAAAATGCATCTAATGAAAATTTCTGATCTAGTATTTTTCACAAGCTCTTACGGACTACTCAAACCTGTAGGTATATATATTGTTCTTTGACAGAGTTTACACTATTTTGTGTGAATACTTTGTTGTTGGAAGCTCATACTTATGCGAGATGCAGTCCAAATTATGTAAGCTACAACCCAATAAAAGGTATAATTATGATCCCACCAAGGGGTATGAAAGGCAATTAATAATAATACCCACAAGCAACATGCCAAAATAACATTTCCTCAAATTTAGAATGTGTTAGAACCAAATCTTTGGAAAAAAGCTTTGGAACTCAAAATCAGTGAATGTGCCTTTAACCCCATGAGAACGACCGGCCAATTGGTCAAAAAGGAGTTTTCATCATCAATTGGACTAATCAGCAACATTGTGAGAATAATTTCATCATGCAAAAAAATTGGGGTGAATTATTTGGAAAACTCCATTCTGATTGGCGATTAAAATAAAGATATCATGTAATTAACCAATCAGAGGCAATGTTAGATTGGCAGGTAGTGTTCAGTGGGTTAATGTGACAATTAAAGGTGGGTGGTCCGATTGGACTATTCCATTTAAAATCCACACTCCCCCTGTGGAAGATTTTGGAAATATCTTCTACATAGGGAGTATGAATTTCAAATGGAATTGGCACATTAAGCAGCTCCATTTTAATTTCATGCACCCTTTGAGTGAGATTCAACCTGAATCTTCCATAGAGGGAGGGTGACTTTCAAATGGAGCTGCTTAATGTGCTAATTCCATTTGAAATTCGTACTCCTCTGTGGAAGATATTTCCAAAATCTTCTACAGGGGGAGTGTGGATGATGTCTTCTACCTCACATTGATGCTCATCACCCGTACATTCATATTGCAAGTTTTGAGTTGGAGAACAAACCAAAAGTTCCATGATGTTCTATAAATGAAAGTGCTTTTGCTAGGAAGCTGTCCCTTCCCCTCCCCCTCCCTTTCTGAAACCTAAGTGTGATTTTTTGAAAATTTCAACCAAAAAGAACAACTTTGAACGATATTTTAACCATTTTTGCAAACATAATCAGATTCTTTGACCCTCTCCCCACAAATCGCAAAAAAATCGTATAAATAATAGCCTGCTATATTGTACTGTTCTACGGTCTATTGTGATAAACAAATGTTTTTGTTCGTAATACATCAAATTTGACTGCAATTTTATTAATATGAGCTTTCAATTCCAAATTCTGTATTTTGATGAATCTGTCAATCAGATCACCAACATGTTTACTACCTATGCTACATTTAAATCTTCACTTTCAATTGTGTTTCTTCAATAATTCTTAATAATTTCTCAAAATGCCCTTGCTGCGATTTATGCTTGTAAATGATATGCAATCTGGGCAATGTCATTTTGTTGGGTTAGCTTGCTGTTTTTATAACAGATTTGCTAAGTTATAAATACTTCTGCTGATAATCATAGGTAAAACACAGATATTTTCTATTTGCAATTTGCTTCCAAACTGGAGAGGCACATATTATTATGTCAGCTAGAGGTGAAACTCTGATTCTCACAAAAATATCCTAAGGCACATCTTTTTGTACTGAGTGGCTACTTTGCCCTTTCAACTGGAATAGTCCATTATTTTTATTGTGAAGTGCCAATATTTTAATATTTTACTTTGACTGATTTTGTTGCAAATATTCAGCAGCAAAAATATTTTAATTTAATTTTAATTTTTAAGAAACTTCACAGCAACAAACACAGGTTGCAAAACAAATGATTATTTTTCTGTCTTTATTTGTCTTTGAGTATAATAATCTGTTTCAGGCTGTACCCATGATTTTTTTGGCAGGCTTACGGAATTTCCAAAATGTGGACCTTTTCTATGTCATCTAATGAATATGCAAATTAATGACATCATGAATTTCCAAAATGTGGACCTTTTCCACCAAAGAAATCGCTTTACATGCAAAAAGTGGTTTTCATTCACCCCCTAAAAATTGAAATTTTTACCCTAAAAAGTAGACCTTTTGTCAGTTTTGGGGTGCTTCCTATCTCATGCTTACAAACCTGATCTGATATTTTAACCCCATGAGAACTGCCTACCTATTGGTCAAAAAGAAGTTTTCATTATCAATTGGACCAATCAGCAACATTGTTAGAATTAATTTCACCAAACAAACAAATTGGGGTTAATTATTTATTGGTGATTAAAATGAAGATATCATGTGATTGACCAATCAAAGGCAATGTTAGATCGGCAGGTAGTGCTCAGGGGGTTAATGTAATTTTAATATTTTATGCATATTAGGCTATTCAATTTGAAATTTGCCATGCTCCTGTGGAAGATTTGAGAACGGTCTTCCAAAGAGGGCGTATGGTTTTTTTTTTTTTCGTTTTTTTTTTCAAATGGAATTGTCTAGGGTTAACTACTGTAAAAGTGAAGATTTTTACAGATTTTTCACATTTTGATTTTTCACTTTTTGCCATTATTTTTAACTGTTTCCCTTGTTTTTAAATTCATAATTCTAAGTTTCCTTACATTGGCCTATACACAAAAGGAATATATTCGCACATTGTTATTTTCGCGATAGCAGCTTTGAACGTGAAAAGTGCGAAAATAAATGTAGCGCGAAAATTTCCACTTTTACAGTATTTTGAAACCAAACTGACAATTGGTATTTCAAATGGAAGTTACCCAATTGTCTATTATATTTGACACCCATACTCCCTCCATAGTTAACTTTGGTTAAAACTTCCACATGTGGAGTGTGTATTCCAAATGGAATAGGCCATTTATGTTATAAACACTAGGATCCACAACATGCTCATCTGTCAGGGCACAGTTATTTAACCCCAATACATTTGTACATTCATTGAGCAACCTTTAACAATTTTGGTACAAAAACTCACACTCTGCAACTTCAGGTCAAATTTTGCACTATGATTGTTTAATTGAGGTTATTGAACTATGCCATTGGGGTGAGGCCATTGTGGTCCATAGTGAGATGATTCTAATCAAAAAGATTGATCTATGTAATGCTATGTGTTCTATATATATATATCTATATATATAATGTACATAAATTGTTTTAAAAAGGAACTTTTCTGTTTAATAAAATAATATACTATGTTTACAAAAAGTGCTGCGTGATAATTTTGAGAATCGTAATATTAAAGGTACTATTATGATTGATCCCTGCAAAGCAGTAAAGAAATTGAAGATTATGTCAATAAAATTGTCATTAGGTGTTTTTATTAGAAAGAAAATTGTCAAAAAAAAGGGAACAGTAGTGTTGATAAATATTAAGAGCTATGAAGCTCTATTTAAATGTGTGTAGCAAGTACTAGTGTCTGTACAGACAAGACTCCTCCAACGTTGATTAAAATGTGACCTTTTACCCGTATTAGGATGTGTTGGCATGGCATCCACACAAATCTGTAGTGCATTAGGAGTATCCGACAACAAATTCATAAAGTGAAATCCATAGTATTGTTGGAGAAATATGTAATTAAAACCTGGATTTGTTCATAACAGTGTTGTCAAAACCTTTCAGTGGCAAGGTGCAGCGAATTGGCTCCCCTGGCTGCGTCTCAATTAGCCCAATTTTTACGATTAAGTGCCTATTAGTAGCTGTTCTAGCTTGGATGACACATCTGTCACTTTGGAAGAGGTGTTGGAGTGGTTTGATGAGACAGGTGCCCTGTTCAATTCTTAGCAAATCAAGGCTGTATTTATAGCACATTTATTTGCTCCATTGCATTCACACACACAACCCTCCTCTGACAGTGAATCAATGGAATTTGTCCAATGGGACCTCATAAGGTGTCGCTATAGCTGGAACCAGAGAAGATGTAAGAAAGAGGAGGGTCAACAGAATTATAGAGGTGCATATGACGTATCATACCGTGTCTGCGTGACATCACGGGTCTATACATGTACAGGTAGCCCCCTTCATCTGGCCAGACGCCACCAATGGCATCTATCTCTAGTTCCGAAAAACTCTGGCGGACAGGTATGGTATGTATGGCATGATGACATGCAAGCACTGACCTATCCCTAAAAGCAGTTACCTGCAACTTGTGTATCACACCAGTCCCGGGTTCAAACCCCATTGTGGTATTCTATTGACAAGTGGCTAAATAGGGTGATTCATCATTTACTTTGAATGAGAGGTCTCACACATATTTTGTTTGAGGATTCCATGAGTTTGTCAGGTCAACAGAGCAAGTTTGTCAGGTCAACAGAGCAAGTTTGTCAGGTCAACAGAGCAAGTTTGTCAGGTCAACAGAGCAAGTTTGTCAGGTCAACAGAGCAAGTTTGTCAGGTCAACAGAGCAAGTTTGGGTTATTCCTTCCTGTAATTTTACACAAAATTAGGGTTAGGGTTAGTTTAGAGTCATGATTAGGGTTAGGATTAGCTTACACATTTCGTGATCCTGGCATCCTCGTTTTATGACATTTTTCTGTAAATATCCACGAAAAAGCTTACTCCCCAAATTTCAGTTGATTCCGATTTTCATAAGCCACTGTTGTAATTTCATTCTGGTATACCAGAAGAACAAAATTCAAATTTGATGATATTTTTGCTAAACGAATTAATCTGCAAGAAATTTTTGGTACGTAAACATTATGTAGCCAGAGGTTTCCAGTGGTATGAGGCTGTGGATCACGAAATGCCCTTTTAAATCCCCCCATAAGCTCCCATAAGGCTGAGTTCACATAGAAGTATACGGTCGGTATTCGCTATACGAAATACGCTCATTTGGTCAGGCTGAGTTCATATATAGGAGTATACTATGTGAACTCAGCCTGATCAATGAGCGTATTTCGTATAGCGAATAGTGAGTATGTCAGTTTACCCATTTTCTTCGCCTTATCAAATGCTTGTAACTTTACTTCTTGAGGTCACATGGCATTCAATGAGGTGTCATAATGTGCAGAATTAGATCTATCTGTAGATTGCAGTAGATTGTGCAAATTTACCCACATATGGTTTAGGTTTTTAAAATTAGGACGGTATACGCTGCACTAAAATCGAACACGCACGATTCCCACTATACTATACTATACGCAGGTATACGGCCTTTTCGAATAGCTCTTATGTGACCCGGTACCTTGAAATTACCTTGCTCGAGTTAAGCTATACGCGTGAACCTGCAAAACGTGCAGCGTCTACCCGAATAGTATACTTCTATGCGATCGTAGCCTTATGTGACCCGGTACTATGAAATTGCCTTGCTCGATTTGAGCTATACGCGTGCACCTGCAAAACGTGCACCGTATACCCAAATAGTATACTTCTATGTGATCGCAGCCTAATCGATATCCACGTTAAATACCCATATCGGACAGAAACCTTCCCTGACAGTTATTACATAATTCAGTATTTTGAGTAAAGAATATGGAAATGGAAATAATTGCACGTACATCAATAGAAATCACGGCACCAGTTCTTGTTCAAGAACGCTTTGTGTATGAATCAAAAGGGCATCAAATGGAGAAATTTGCAACTTTTGAATTTGCATCTACAGTGGGATTTTGGATCACTGTGTCTTTATTTCTTGATCGATTTCAAGGAATGAGGTCTTAAATTCGAGCTAAAAGATGCAGCTGTTGGCTGTTGGTTCTTATTTTGACATTTCTGTCTTTATTTAATAAGATATGAAGAGGTGAAAATAACTGGTACCTTCTCTTTACTGATTGTAGATAGGTACTTCACCTCACCAATACTGACCCGAGTCTTGATAGCTACTTCATCAATGCCAATATCAGCGGTAGATAGTTACTTTATAAATACCAATATCAACAGTAGATAACTACTTTATCAATACCAATATCAGCAGTAGATAGCTACTTTATCAATACCAATATCAACAGTAGATGGCTACTTTATCAATGCCAATATCAGCAGTAGATAGCTACTTTATCAATACCAATATCAGCGGTAGATAGCTACTTTATCAATACCAATATCAACAGTAGATACCTACTTTATCAATACCAATATCAGCGGTAGATAGCTACTTTATCAATACCAATTTAGTGGCAGATAGCTACTTCATCAATATCACCAGTAGATAGCTACAATACCAATATCACCAGTAGATAGCTACTTCGCCAATACCAATATCACCAGTAGATAGCTATTTTATCATTATCAGCAGTAGATAGCTACTTCATCAATGCCAATATCAGAAGTAGATAGCTACTTCATCAATACCAATATCAGCAGTAGATAGCTACTTCATCAATATCAGCAGCAGTAGATAGCTATTCATTAATGCCAATATCAGCGGTAGATAGCTACTTTATCAATACCAATATCAGCGGTAGATAGCTATTTCATCAATATCAATATCACCAGTAGATAGCTACTTCATCAATACCAATATCAGTAGTTGATAGCTACTTCATCAATATCAGCAGTAGATAGCTACTTCATCAATACCAATATCAGAAATATAGATAGCTACTTCATCAATACCTATATCAGCAGTAGATGGCTACTTCATCAATATCAGCAGTAGATATCTACTTCATCAATACCTATATCAGCAGTAGATAGCTAATTCATCAAGACCAACTTCAGAAGTAGATAGCTACTTTATCAATACCAATGTCAGCAGAAGATAGCTACTTGAACTTCTTTAATACCACTCTCAGCAGTAGACAGACTTCATCAATGCCAATATCAGCAGTAGATACTGTTATGTTCACTAAAATGACCCAGGTCAAAACCACCTGCTTCCGAGTTCACGCAACACCAAACACGCAAACACACTGTTTATTACATAGAGCAACTTATGATTATTTATTAATTTGTGCAGTATGGCTCTCAATCAAATAACAATACAAAATCATACCAATTCAATCTTAATATTACTACAAGAATTGTTTTAGCTATGTTTACTTAACAAAACCTTTAGATCTTGATCTATTTATGGTATATTACACCATTCAATCATCCCATATAATGGCACATTACAGCATTTCTATAAATAGCACATTAGATCACCACAAGCCAATCACACTGCACCTTGATTATTGGCACAGTGTCAGCACTGTGGTAATCAGGACCACTCTATTCCATTCCATTATGATCGAGAAATTTCTACACATTACTAAATATGAATTTCCTGATCACTTAATCATCAGCATTCTAGAATCTTCTATGTAAATTAGAAACAAATGGAGATAAATATCAAAACAAGTGAAAATTAATGTTTTATGACAAAATACTTAACTTTTAATGAATATTATGAAATATTTGGGGGCACATATGTACATAACAATACACTCATCAATACCAATATGAGCAGTAGATAGTCATCAGTACCAATTAGCAGTAGATAGCTACTCCATCAGCAGTAGATAGCTACTTCATCAATACCAATATCAGCAGTAGATAGCTTCTTCGTCAATGCCAATATCAGCAGTAGATAGACTTCATCAATACCAATATCAGCGGTAGATAGCTACTCATCAATACCAATATCAGCAGTAGATAGCTACTTCATCAATACCAATATCAGCAGAAGATCGCTACTCATCAATACCAATATCAGCAGTAGATAGACTTCATCAATGCCAATATCAGCAGTAGATAGCTACTCATCAATGCCCATATCAGCAGAAGATCGCTACTCATCAATACCAATATCAGCAGTAGATAGCTACTCATCAATATCAATATCAGCAGTAGATAGACTTCATCAATGCCAATATCAGCAGTAGATAGCTACTCATCAATGCCTATATCAGCAGTAGATAGCTACTCATCAATGCCTATATCAGCAGTAGATAGCTACTCATCAATGCCAATATCAGCGGTAGATAGCTACTCATCAATACCAATATCAGCAGTAGATAGCTACTCATCAATACCTATATCAGCAGTAGATAGACTTCATCAATGCCAATATCAGCAGTAGATAGCTACTCATCAATGCCAATATCAGCAGTAGATAGCTACTTCATCAATACCAATATCAGCAGTAGATAGCTTCTTCGTCAATGCCAATATCAGCAGTAGATAGACTTCATCAATACCAATATCAGCGGTAGATAGCTACTCATCAATACCAATATCAGCAGTAGATAGCTACTTCATCAATACCAATATCAGCAGTAGATAGCTTCTTCGTCAATGCCAATATCAGCAGTAGATAGACTTCATCAATATCAATATAAGCAGTAGATAGCTACTCATCAATACCAATATCAGCAGTAGATCGCTACTCATCAATACCAATATCAGCAGTAGATCGCTACTCATCAATATCAATATCAGCAGTAGATAGCTACTTCATCTTCATTACCAATATCAGCAGTAGATAGCTACTTCATCTTCATTACCAATATCAGCAGTAGATAGCTACTCATCAATATCAATATCAGCAGTAGATAGACTTCATCAATGCCAATATCAGCAGTAGATAACTACTCATCAATATCAGCAGTAGATAGCTACTTCATCTTCATTACCAATATCAGCAGTAGATCGCTACTCATCAATACCAATATCAGCAGTAGATCGCTACTCATCAATATCAATATCAGCAGTAGATAGCTACTTCATCTTCATTACCAATATCAGCAGTAGATAGCTACTTCATCTTCATTACCAATATCAGCAGTAGATAGCTACTTTATCAGTACCAATATCAGCAGTAGATAGCTATTATACTTCATCAGTACCAATATCAACAGTAGATAGCTACTTCATCAGTACCAATATCAGCAGTAGATAGCTACTTCATACCAATATCAGCAGTGGATAGCTTCTTCGTCAATGCCAATATCAGCAGTAGGTAAACTTCATCAATACCAATATCAGCAGTAGATAGCTACTCATCAATACCAATATCAGCAGTAGATAGCTACTTCATCAATATCAATATCAGCAGTAGATAGCTACTCATCAATACCAATATCAGCTGTAGATAGACTTCATCAATGCCAATATCAGCGGTAGATAGCTACTCATCAATACCAATATCAGCAGTAGATAGCTACTTCATCAATATCAATATCAGCAGTAGATATATTTGGGGGCACATATGTACATAACAATACACTCATCAATACCAATATGAGCAGTAGATAGTCATCAGTACCAATTAGCAGTAGATAGCTACTCCATCAGCAGTAGATAGCTACTTCATCAATACCAATATCAGCAGTAGATAGCTTCTTCGTCAATGCCAATATCAGCAGTAGATAGACTTCATCAATACCAATATCAGCGGTAGATAGCTACTCATCAATACCAATATCAGCAGTAGATAGCTACTTCATCAATACCAATATCAGCAGAAGATCGCTACTCATCAATACCAATATCAGCAGTAGATAGACTTCATCAATGCCAATATCAGCGGGAGATAGCTACTCATCAATACCAATATCAGCAGAAGATCGCTACTCATCAATACCAATATCAGCAGTAGATAGACTTCATCAATGCCAATATCAGCAGTAGATAGCTACTCATCAATGCCAATATCAGCAGTAGATAGCTACTTCATCAATATCAATATCAGCAGTAGATAGCTACTTCATCAATATCAATATCAGCAGTAGATAGCTACTTCATCAATACCAATATCAGCAGTAGATAGCTACTTCATCTTCATTACCAATATCAGCAGTAGATAGCTACTTCGTCAATGCCAATATCAGCAGTAGATAGACTTCATCAATGCCAATATCAGCAGTAGATAGCTACTCATCAATGCCAATATCAGCAGTAGATAGCTACTTCATCAATATCAATATCAGCAGTAGATAGCTTCTTCGTCAATGCCAATATCAGCAGTAGATAGACTTCATCAATGCCAATATCAGCAGTAGATAGCTACTCATCAATGCCAATATCAGCAGTAGATAGCTACTTCATCAATATCAATATCAGCAGTAGATAGCTACTTCATCAATATCAATATCAGCAGTAGATAGCTACTTCATCAATACCAATATCAGCAGTAGATAGCTACTCATCAATACCAATATCAGCAGTAGATAGCTACTTTATCAATACCAATATCAGCTGTAGATAGACTTCATCAATGCCAATATCAGCAGTAGATAGCTACTCATCAATGCCAATATCAGCAGTAGATAGCTACTTCATCAATATCAATATCAGCAGTAGATAGCTACTTCATCAATATCAATATCAGCAGTAGATAGCTACTTCATCAGTACCAATATCAACAGTAGATAGCTACTTCATCAGTACCAATATCAGCAGTAGATAGCTACTTCATACCGATATCAGCAGTGGATAGCTTCATCGTCAATGCCAATATCAGCAGTAGGTAAACTTCATCAATACCAATATCAGCAGTAGATAGCTACTCATCAATACCAATATCAGCAGTAGATAGCTACTTCATCAATATCAATATCAGCAGTAGATAGCTACTCATCAATACCAATATCAGCTGTAGATAGACTTCATCAATGCCAATATCAGCGGTAGATAGCTACTCATCAATACCAATATCAGCAGTAGATAGCTACTTCATCAATATCAATATCAGCAGTAGATATCTACTTCATCATCAGTACCAATATCAGCAGTAGATAGATACTTTATCAGTACCAATATCAGCAGTAGATAGCTACTTTATCAGTACCAATATCAGCAGTAGATAGCTATATACTTCATCAGTACCAATATCAACAGTAGATAGCTACTTCATCAGTACCAATATCAGCAGTAGATAGCTACTTCATCAATACCAATATCAGCAGTGGATAGCTTCTTCGTCAATGCCAATATCAGCAGTAGATATACTTCATCAATATCAATATAAGCAGTAGATAGCTACTCATCAATACCAATATCAGCAGTAGATAGCTACTTCATCAATATCAGCAGTAGATAGCTACTCGTCAATACCAATATCAGCAGTAGATAGACTTCATCAATGCCAATATCAGCAGTAGATAGCTACTCATCAATACCAATATCAGCAGTAGATAGCTACTTCATCATCAGTACCAATATCAGCAGTAGATAGCTACTTTATCAGTACCAATATCAGTCGTAGATAGCTACTTTATCAGTACCAATATCAGCAGTAGATAGCTACTTCATCAATACCAATATCAGCAGTAGATAGCTTCTTCGTCAATGCCAATATCAGCAGTAGATAGCTACTTCATCAGTACCAATATGAGCAGTAGAAAGCTTCTTCGTCATTGCCAATATCAGCAGTAGATAGCTTCTTCATCAATACCAATATCAGCAGTAGATAGCTACTCATCAATACCAATATCAGCAGTAGATAGCTACTTCATCAATACCAATATCAGCATTAGATAGCTTCTTCGTCAATGCCAATATCAGCAGTAGATAGCTACTTCATCAATACCAATATCAGCAGTAGATAGCTACTCATCAATACCAATATCAGCAGTAGATAGCTACTCATCAATACCAATATCAGCAGTAGATAGCTTCTTCGTCAATGCCAATATCAGCAGTAGATAGCTTCTTCATCAATACCAATATCAGCAGTAGATAGCTACTCATCAATACCAATATCAGCAGTAGATAGCTACTTCATCAATACCAATATCAGCAGTAGATAGCTTCTTCGTCAATGCCAATATCAGCAGTAGATAAACAACATGCCCCGGGCGCCACCCTGGGGGGGGGGGGCTAAATCGACCAATTCAGTACCGATTCTGTGCCCCTCCAAGCGATGAAAGTCAAAATTTTCGCGCGCTTCGCGCACATTTCAGCCTGCGGGTGGGGAGCACGCCAACTTTGGAGGTGATGCGTATGTAGGGCTGTTAAGACCCCCTTTTTCAGCATCGCTGTCACCCTTAGACTCCATATTTTTTACGAACACATGCTCTGTCACCCGAAGACCCCCTATTTTTCCTGTTGATCTGTAACCCAAAGACCGTTACAAGTTCAATTTGAACAGCAACTTTCATTTATCACTGATTTTGTTACTTATTTTGAAAAAAAAAAAAAAAAAAACTAAGAAATTCCGAAGCCATGTAGAACTAGAAATTCGATTTTTGAGGTTTCTGTAGCGCTGTTTCGGCTCTCACCCAAAGATTCCATTTAAAGGTCATGTTCCGCCCAATGGCCCCATATTTTTTACATTTTGTTCTCACCGAATGCCAAAAATCATGCTCTCACCCAATTTTTACATTTTGCTCTCACCGATTGCCCCTTAGTGCGAAAGTGCCAGCCCTACACCTATATCCATTTCATATTGAAGTGCCCCCGGATTTCAGCACAAAATCAATTGAAAGAACATTTTAAGACCGATATTCAACTTCTATTACCAAAATTAATCAGTGGTAGCGCAATTGGTTCAAAATTGCCCGGGTGGGGGGGGTGTAGGGGTGCCAATTTTGTTTCTTGCCCCGGGCCGGGCGCTACCAACCCCAGTTACGCCACTGGATACTGGGCTTGTTAAATTTAGAAATAGCGGGCCTTTCTTAAAATTAGTGATGGCGAACTTTAGATATAGCGAACCTTCAATAAATTAGTGATAGCGGGCCTTATTTTAAAATTAGTGATAGCGAACCTTAGAAATACTAAACCTTATTTCAAATTACTGAAATTACTTGAGTGATATCGAACCTTAGGTATAGTGGATCTTTTTGTACCGGGGCCAGCAAAGCTGGCCACGGTACTTATTAGTTGGATATAAAAAATTGTTGTTTCTAGGCTATGTATGAAACAGAAATTCATAAAGAAAGCATGTACCTGAATCAAGTTGTTTTGATGATGATTTATGCTTGTAATGTGTAAACATATAACTTGTGGTTGAACGGATATCAGAAATATTGTGTTGATTTTGCATGGTAAGGTAAAATAGGTATATGTTTTAGGAAAATAATTTTTCTGAATCTAGACTAGGAAGTTTTGCTGGTTCTCTTCACTAGAACACTTATCTTGGCAGGCTATGGGATCATGTGGGCAGACACACCGCGGTACCGGGTACCATACATGTTTTGTGTGAGTTCAGTATCTCAGTGTGTTGTATGGTATGTGATCCAATATCTCTGGTGAGAGCTACCTGCTGAGTTATGATGACATATTTAATTTACACATCTTACTCTATTCATGTTCCTAGTGGTCTGTCTGTGGTGGTCTGTTATCTTAATATGTGTTGGATAATTTTCAACTACATGTAACATGTTTGACCATGCAACATGCAGTAAACATGGTAAAAGTTGAATCCTCACATCGAAGACCTGTAGGCCTATTAATAAATAAGCAAGATCACTGAATATTGGAAATATGTACATTTCCTGGTAACACGATGATGACCAAAAGCTATTGATGCACACATCACCTTCAAATATTTGGGTCTATTTTTATGATGACAAATATGTCACAACTATAGAATGAAGCTTTATAGGGCATAGGTACAGGTCCTAAGTATAATGATTGAATTTTGTTACTAAGAATATTATCAGTAAACATTCAATTCTTGGCTTTAAAGGTGCTATTTTTGGGTTCAGTTTTCGAAAAATAATAGTTCTCGAAATTTTGCTTGTTACTTTGTATGCTTAAATTCTCAAAAAACAAAAAGAGCTATGAATGAATTAATCTATACTATAAGGTGCGAACGTCGGTTGTTTTTTAGGCCACAAGACCATTTAGCAATCCATGTAGCCTTATGTGGGGTATATGTGTCAGTGTAGGGGTGTTTGTACCCTAACAGTGTCTGCTTCCTACTCATGCCATCCAAACCTGGTGATAATAATATTTGAGTAGGAGGACATGTGAATTAGCGTCAACTAGGAATAATCCTTTTCACCATGATTACCACCAATCAACCAGTACTTCCCATCATCCAAAATCTCCCTATTTTGCCAGCCAACAATATCACATAATTGTCAGAGATTACCCCATATGTTTAATTGCAAGCATCCAACCAAGGCCAATCAATTAGATGTACATCCTTGAATCACAATTGTCATTTTAAAACCATGTCTCGCCTGTCAAATATTACACATTACAAGCATCTTTCAGAAGGATTATTTAATCTTCACATGAAATCATTCCTGTCCCGGTACATCCCTTTTTAAAGGTTTTTTATTTGTAATTAGTGATAGCGAACCTTAGAGACAGCGAACCTTGAGAGATAGCGGTCCTTAGAGGTAGCGAACAGGCGCCACTGCGAAAGTGCCATTTCATATTGAAGTGCCCTCGGGTGCTAGGATCACTAAATACTCCTTTAGGCCCCCTTTCAAAATAGACCCTAACCTAGTACCAGTAGGCCTACCAACCTATTAACCTTATATAAACTCAATATGCCCAGGAAAATTAGTGTGGTCATTTTTTCAGCCCCCCCGCCTTAAGGGAACAACCCAAAAGTTTGATGAAGCCCTATAAACAAAAGTCCTTTCGTTAGGGAGGGGGTCAAAAAGTCCGATTACGTTTGTAAAGAAGTAGTTAAAACATCGATCAAAGTTGATCTTTTTTTAAGAATTTAAAATATAATTGTAAAATTTTAGTATTTTGTGAAGTACGATATTGACATTTTACAGTTGCTTCAAAATGATTGCAAATACAGAATGCAGTGCTCACAACCTGCTACTTGTAAGTTCATTTTTAAAGCAGCTGTACCTGTACCGCACTTTGATTCTTTTTTATTTTAAAATCCAGCAAGTCCTAATTTTTATGAGGAAAAATATTTCAAAAGAAAATAGAACATTTGTTCTTTAAAAGGGATCAATATCCTAGCATTGTCGCACCCCTCCACAACCCCATCGACCATATGGACGGCCCTGTGCCCATTATAGCTCCAGCTAGCTCCCAATGAATACTGGTTGGAATTTTCGATATTTGACACTTACGTTAGAGGGGGGGGGGGGGGGGGGTTAGCCTTCTAACGAAAGGATTTAGTTTATAGGGCTTCATCGAACTTATGGGTTGTTCCCTAAGGCCCCCTTTATTGCATTAGGCCCCTTCAGTAAAGCACTGAAAGCTGTATACAATGAGGGCCTGCTTGAAAAGCAGTGCTTGTCACTGAAGCAGTATTAGGCCTACCCTCAATAAAGAAAGAATAAATAAATAAATAAATAAATAACAAGTGTAGATCGAAAAAAAGTTTTGATCACTGCCGCAGCTGGTGCTCCTTTCAAAAAAGGAATTGCCTTTCGTTGCAGGTTTTTTGATGGTCGCAATCCACACCACCTCAATGCCTTCGGCAAAATATTTCCCTAAAATATCGCAAAGTAGTTTGATTGACAGATTTCACCTCTGACCTCGATCACAAACATGGCTGCGCCCTGGGACATTCACACACACACAAAATGCAATACACACGATAGTTGTGAAAATCAATCGCATTATTTGCCTCGTTTACCGACGTGCTTTGACAAGTTTGCAATAGGTTTTCAATTCATCTTGTCAGAGAAGCAAATAATAAGATGGACTAAGGACAAATATTGCCACGGACATCGCATCCCGCATCGAATAGACGGCGAAAACATGACGAGATATCGAGATTTGTTCCATTGACTACCATGTACTGCACTGCCCTGCCCGTATGTTTTCATATGCATCAATTGATCATACCTTTGTCTGTGTGTACATCTAGCTGAGCATGCTGTATGTTGGATTGTGTTGCTTGTTGTGTACACGACTCTGCAAGGTGGGTGGGTTTCTTTTATATAACCAATACTCAGGGGCGTAGCCAGCTTTCTTGGTCAGGGGGGGCAAAATAAAATTTTTGGGGCACAGACGAAAAAAATTGCAGTTGCATCATACAATACATAGAGACTCTATGTCTTCGAGCTTCTCGAAAAGGGCCTTATTGGGGTGATGTGCGCGCGTAGCGCGAAAAAAAATGGTATTTAACACTATTTTCGCCCATTATCCGGCTAAAAAGGGCCTTATTGTTACAATGTGCGCGCGTAGCGCGGAAAAATTTTGTATTTTACACTATTTTGGCCCTGAATTTTGCTAGAAAAGGGGCTCCTTGCCCTTTTTCTTTTCCTTTGCCTTCCTGATTTTCTCTTTCATTTTTTGTCAGAGGGCACTTTTTCTTTCATTTTTTTTTGTCAGGGGGCACTCTGCCCCCTGCCCCCCCTGCTGGCTACGCTTACTGCCAATACTATAATATTTACAGTAATTTCTTGGCCAAACTGGAACACTATAAACGCTAGTGGCTCACGATAAACACACGCTAATATAGCGTGGTACAGAAGAAAGCATACACGCGCCTTACATTGCGTACACGCTTAGTACGCTACAAGGACGCAACGCACATGTTCCAGTTTGGCCAAGAAAATACTGTAAATATTATAGTCTAAGTCTACCGCTCACAAACACTTGTTAGGGGGCATGATGCAAAAAGGGTGGCCCTGAATTTTTTTTACCCTCTCTAAAGGGGGGCTGGAAAAAAAAAAAAAAATGACCATAATTTTCATGTCAAAAGGAGGTCCCTGAAATTTTTCGAGGTCTGTAAAGTCCCCCTTACAAGTGTTTGTGAACGGTCCTTTACATTTAATTATTTTGTTTAAAAAGGTGATGATTTAACTAAAAAAAATGAGGGGTCTTGCCACCATGTCTGTATATCAAAAATTAGCTAAGTTTTATGGGCAAATGACTGTTTTCAAATTATCTGCATATTTCTGCAGCCATCATTGACATGCTGCGCAATAATTATGAACCGGGGGATTTCCAAACGGCTCGCCAAAAATCACTTGCCCCCCCCCCTTCTTGCCCCGCCAAAATTTGCTTCCCCCCTCTCGGCCTGCCAAAAATTCTTTGCCCCCCTGCGTATGCCAAATTTTGGGATCCCAATTTACAAACCTCAAATGGTCTAGATATATGTTGCGAGCGCAGCGTGAATGAACATTTATGTATTTAAGCTTTTCCGTCCTGTTTTCCATAAGCCTTTTATGTAAAAAGCGCCCCATGAACGTGTGCCAAAAATCGCTTGCCCCTCCCTCTTGGCTTGCCGAAAATTGCTTGCCCGGCCCCCCCTCTCTGCTCGCCAAACATTTCTTGCCCCCCCCAATTTTACCCTCCCCAGGGCTCATAATTATTGCACAGCCCCTTACTCAGTTACTGTACAAAAATTTATTCTGCAACCTACTACAGGAATTTTTAATAAATCGTGGCAATGTGATTTTCAATTTTAAAAGCGAGTGCATCCGAGTTAAAAGAATGAAACTAAAAGCATCGCTGGATGCTGTCCATGGTAAAAGGCAGTCTATAATCCTGATACATGGATAATAATTTGTAATTTATCATTGGCTAATATTATTTTACATTTTATTTTATTCTCATTTCCAGGTGCAGTACATGTAGAACAACTGAGAATAATGGCGCAATTCTTGAAAGACCGAAAAGATAATGATTTGGAAGTGAACAGCTGGCATCTGTATTCTGTAAACTATCTGTTGCATGCATTTAAAACTCTCCCAACATGCTGCTGGACCGATAAAGTCAACAATTTAATTTTTTGAAGAAAAATCTTATCTGGAGGTTTAACATTTTAAAAGAAATTAAATACTTGCATAGCAATACATGTTGTGCATAAACTAACTACATGCACGATGCAGTAGTAATTTAGTAAATAATGAACTCCAATTATAAAAACAATAAGGACCTCAAAAAGTGACACTGACAAGTGATGCCTACAAGTACAATGCAGAGTTCCTTGTAGACTGTAAATTATAGCACAGAATGATTGGAAATGTTCAATGTGCAGGCATTTTTATTTGGTTCGCCTCAAGTTCGGTAGGCCTAATGACATCGATGTCTTTTCGCGGTTGTGCCATTACAAACCAACTAAGGCTCTCACCAATTCTGAGTTCCCGCCTGTTCTTGGCCTACCCGGGTCAAAGTACCTGAAAAATGGCAATTTTTTTTTACAAAATTTGAAAAAATAACCTGGCAGTTAACCTGGCCTTAAATTACTCAGGTGTTATTCGAGGTTGGAAACCAGAGAAATACTGCTATATAAAAAAAAATTAAAAATTGGATGAAGTTGAACATTTTAATTACTTTTGCTTCTATTGAACAGCTAGCAATGCATACTAATTCAATGTGTCCCTGCCTGTTCAATAGAAGCAAAAGTTTTTTTTTTTTTTGTGCAAATTAAATCAGGTACCGGTACCCAAGTACATAATTACCTGTTAGTTGAGAGCCCTAAAACCAACATTGTACATGTGCGCTCTACGCAATTAACTTTACGAGTGCGATTCAATACTCCACCCCAGCCCAAAAAATTTTGCACCAATGTCACTACCGAACTTGAGGCAAACTAGGGTTCCGGTGGGTGTGTGTGTGTGGGGGGGGGGTGGCAGTGATGGGTAAGGTGTACCTTCATTCCAATAATTAAAAATCTGGATACTGCAAATATGATGAGTATCCACTTCAAGGGTTTAAGTCCAGAAGGCCCCGATTGCAATAGCTGCCATGTAGACATCTCAGTAATTTTTGCATTATGTAGTGTACATATCTAAAATATGACACCTGGCAGCTATTGCAGATAGGGCCTTCTGGTCCTAAATCTTCGACTTGTAAATGCTTTATTATTGGCAGACAAACTATTTCTTTCATGAAGACTAGCATTGGCAGGTGTCAGTCAATACTAGTCTTTTGTGAAAGTACCATATTACCGGGTAAGTAGGGCTTGAATTGCAGTGAGGCCACCAAGGCCATTGCCTGCCCTATTTCAGTTTTGGCCTTGGTGCCCCATATCTTTGTCATTTTCAAGGCATTCTTCATCACTTGTTGGCCTTGGTGCCCTTGCTAGTCTTTTGGGAAATTGGGAAGGCTTGTGTGCAGGCCTCGAATTTCAATGTGCTTTTTTTTTGGGGGGGCACCCATTTTCAAGCCCCCCCCAAAAAAAAAAATTGAGGCCTGCACACAAGCCTTCCCAAAAGTCTTGTGTTTTTCCATAGACAAAGAAATGATTTTTTTGTACTTGCAATTCATTACTAAAGTTATTTTTACACTATATAAAAAAGACAAGAGTTCATGAAAAAACAACAACAAGAAAGCATGGTGAATACGGTCGGTATGTAGTTTTGATCACTGTTTATTTTGAGATTTGTAAGAAATTTAACAAAATAAAAAGCACTATTTTTTTAATTAAAAAAGTATGAAGTTCTGTGTTTGCTTGTGTTTGGCATCAATAAACAATCAAACCAAAATAGTTCATCACACCTACTAAATAGAGAATAAATGATGGGAATTTTTTTACTAGCCTCTACTATTGTGTGATGGAAGAAAATATCCAGTATACGTTCCCTACAAATTCCTCAATCAGTCTACTAGTGATTGTAATCAGAGACAAGTCCAAAATTGGATTAAAACATTTAAATGAAATTTAACTGAATTCTAATCTATTCTTAAACACTTGAGAATGTTCCTGCAATCTTATTGGTTCTTACCCGTGTGATACGACATGATATCACACGGGTCAGCTGCTAATGCATCGACGCGATAGGCGTACTCGCTATTTGAACCAATTGGAGGCGATAGCAAACAATGGGACTGATCGATTTTAAGCCCTAGGTATAATTCCTTGCAAAATGTAGGATTTAATTTGATTAAAATTTGTAATTCTTTTGATATTTTTATTTGAATTGAAATGTTTAAGAATGAGAATAAAGGTATTGTTTTTTTAGCAGCTGTCATGCATCTATCATCTCATATAACACAGAGCGAGTTAGGCGACATCATTATTTTGTTTTACTTAAAAAATGATGTCGCCGTGTTATATAAGACGATAGATGCACTCCAGCGTTAAAAACAATACCTTTATTCTCTAATTAGAAACATTCAATCTAGAATTCAATCTAATTCGATTTTTAAAATCGCTTTGATTTTTAAAATCCAATTCGATTCAATCTAATTTGATTTTAATTTAAGGGGTTAAAAATCAATCTAAGCAATTTTTAATCCCTTAAATTAAAATTGAATTAAATTATATTCTAATCTGTCTAGATTGAATATTTCTAATACTAGATCTGATGAATAATTTTTTACACATTCCATTACACCTAATTTATGAGTCCCGACTTTTAATACTAGTATTGTTCTTCAATTAGAAACATAGTGAAGTGCGTTTCTGAACTCAGTTATTTCAGTCCTTTGTTTTGTCTGCCTCTGCTGCAAAAAGCGACATGGAATGGCTCACAGGGGCATTGGTCAATGGTGACTGGCAGTTGGTTGTTACTTGTACAGTAGCTCTCATCTTTTGGCAGGTCTGAACCGGGGTCTGTAAAGGAAAATAGGATTTTAGAAAATTTGTTAGGGTAGAGCTGGGACAGTGGCACAATACCTCCAGCATGTTACAGCAGCTTCGTTTGAAATCCTTGCCCCCACTCACACTTCCCCAAATGAACACATTCTTCAATAAAAAATCAGCATTTCCCCAGCCCCCTTTGGTGGTGGTGGCAGATTTACCCCCAGCTACATGTAACTGTTCTCTTGATTGCGGAAGTCTAGTTTTGTCACTGGAGAATGTTACCCCTGAACCCCCCCCCCTGTGGTGCGGTGTCATTGAGCACTGAATGATTTCATTTATGGGGCAAATTATTAACCCCCCCAGTTGGTCGCACACCACAGGGTTCATTTAGGTGTCATATTTGGGAACGTTCACAAACACTTGTAACAGGGGGGGCCTAATGCCCAAAGAAAAATTGCCGGGGGCTTTAAAATTTTCACCTTAATTTTTCTTGTAGAACATTATTACACTATTTTCTATAGGGTTGACATTCATTAATCAGGGCCAAAAAGGGGGCCCTGAAATTAATATTAGGTCTGAAAGTGGGGCCCTGAAAAATATTTCTGACCCCCGAAGCTGAGAGGGGGGGGGGCAAATGATTTGTGGCACACATTCTTGGGGCGCCTTTTAAATAAAACGCTCTAAAAGGCTGAGGAAAACCGTACGGAAACGCTTAAATATGCCAATTTTCCTGCTCGCTGCATTCGCAACATGTAGGCATATAGACCATTTTAAGGTTTGTAAATTGGGATCCCAAAAGTTTGGCATGTGCAAAAGGAGGGGGGGGGGTAAATATTTTTTGGCGGGCCAAGAGGTGGGGCAAGTGATTTTGGCATGCCGTGGGGGGGGGCAAGCAATTTTGGCAAGCCGTTTGAAATTCCCCCAGAGGGAGCTCATAATTATTGCACAACCCCTAAATGCAGTTTTAACTGAAATATTTAACAAGCAAAAAATTACATGTACATACTTCATCAAAGAGGTAAACAAATCAAGTGTTTTGTATTTTGAAGGTGGTTAGGGGGCTGGCATTTTCTTTGGAAGGGGGGTCCCAAAAATACAGGGGGTCATAGAATTTTCAGACTAAAAATAGGGGGTTATAATTTTTGTTAACACCCAAAATAGGGGGTTATAGAATTATTAAGGGCTGGTGACTCAAAATTTGACTTCACAATCGAAATGTGCGTACAATCTATGCAAAATGTTTGCGTGCAACGCGCGCCTTGACTTGTTTACACTTACAATAAAAATTTTAACACGCTCAATGCACTTTCTTCACTATAAAGTTTTGGTGCGTGCCGCGCCTTAGTTCCGGCAATAAATAATTTGTCTTGAGTCTGTGTAGATGGAAGGGGGGGGGGGGGGTCATAAAATTTTCCAACCAAATTTAGGGGGTCGTAAAAATTTTTTGCCCGCGATAGGGGGGTCATAAATTTCTCCGGTCACCGACATATTTGGGACCCCCCATTTCGAAGAAAATGCCAGCCCTAGGCCCCTTATGTGTGGGAATTCTCTTAACTAAAATCTAAATTAAGGGTGGTGCAATAATTATGTGTACCCGGGGTGAATTCTCAAAATGGTCTTGCAAAATCGCTGTTCCCCCCCCCCTCTGGCCGTGCCAAAAGTCTTTGCCCCCCTTTCGACGTGCCAAAAACCTTTGCCCCCCCTTTGATGTGCCAAAAAATCTTTGCCCCACCCCCCTTACACATGCAAGATTTTGGGGAACCCGAATTTAAAACCTTAAATTGCCTTATCATATAGTCTGAGCGCATAGCAGGAAATTTTGCATATTTGAACGTATTCCTAACGTTTTCCTATGCCTTTTTAGGGCGTAATATAGAAAACGGTGCCCAAATATCTGTGTCAAAAATTGCTTGCCCCCCCCCCTTTCGACCTGCCAAAAATCACTTGACCCCCCTTTTGACCTGCCAAAAAATGCTTGCCCCCCCTTTTGGCCTGCCAAAAATCTCCCCCCCCCCCCCGGGTACACATAATTATTGCACCACCCCTAACAGGTTTGGACGTTTTCTTTTGTAATGAAGACATTTGATATAAATAAAAAAACACTCGTTGGGAGACACTCAGTGATAAAGTGCATTTTAGGGTATGAACTCGTGAAAATACTATCTCGACATTGCCGAATTCCACAGTCTTGCACTACTGGCGAAGGGAACAGAATCCGAAACCGCGGACAAATACCTCGTATAAATTGTTACACTCGTAAGGCAAAAATTTCCATTCTTAACTATTTAAATGGAAAAAGAGAGTGTATACCACACATGGACGAGTCGAATTACGAGAAAAATTTACAAAATATTGTTGTACAATAAAGTTTAGCCTAGCCGAAAGCTTGAGATTCCCATTGAGTTTAATACGAACCTGTCAATTCAATTGACCATTATACCAAAAACATGCCCACATTTCGACTCGATTTTCTACCAAACTGGTAGTAGATCTCCTACAATTTTTTGATATTACATAAATGAAAGTGTTATTTACCTAAAATATCCATTTCAGTCGAGATCTACGACTGGAATTCCTGTAATTCGTTGCCAAATATTGGTAATTTCTTCATTTTGCACCACACAAACCAATGGATAACGTTACTTCCGGGTCGCCGTGAAGGAAGGAAAAGTAGGCGGGGCTTGTGAGAAAAACTTCTAGAATCGTTTGAGCCTGGTTTGAGCCGGGACGGTAGAAACACCGAGTGCATTAAAAGTAACGAACCCAATGTGGTGGTGTGGTCGCAATCCGTGCAGAAAACTTCCAGTGATCCGGGCCGGTAAAGCACTGAAAGCTGTAAAATGGGGCATATGTGGTCCACATATGTCACTAATCCTGACACATCACCAGATATATATAATATGCCAACCTTTGATCCGCTTTATGGATTTCCAGAGGGAAGGAAAGAAAGAGGTACAGTCAGCATGAAAAACCAATATTTTTAAGCTTACCAATTTCGAACGTTTGAGGACTTGTTCTCAAGTTGTAGGTACTCCCGTAGGGTGGCTCCGGGGTTTTAGTTTGGCAAGTTTGCATTAGTATATCTAGTAAAATACTCACTTTAGAAACCTGTGTTACTGATGTATGCCATCTGTGATTGCTCAACTTATTCTACGCATCAGCTTTTGTCCAAAGAAATATTAAAAAAAGACAATTTTTGAGTGATTTTTATGTCTTTACTTTATGAGCAGCGAAAAGACCACTCCACGACTAAATTATCAAATTCGTGGACATCATGGAACATACTCTTTGCGTGGCTGTGCGTAGTAAGCAGTTGTACGCAGTGTTCGATTTTCATCTATTTTTTTGTGTAGCAAAAATTGCTACTCACTTTCAGATTTGAGTAGCAATTCCAAATTTTTGAGTAGCAGTTTGTTTTCACCATATTTTATCGATTTTTTTGTATACTTGTCTTCTCACATGCCGGTACTATGCTTAAAAAATCGACAAAAATCAAACACTGCATGGGTACCATCTTTAGACCCCTATTGGAAAAGAGAAAGGCCTCACCTTCTGGGAAAATCCACCTTATTCTGCATTGCCCTTCCGATCCATGCATCTGATAGATGATCATGTTTTGAAATTGCAATAATAATTACCACATACCCCACCCATGCATGGGAAACTGTAACATTAGTTAAGCTTAATATTACTGGGTCATTTTGTCATTTGGAAGGAAATTTACTAGATGATGTGAAACTTTACCATATGCACGGGTTAACATAGTAAAGAGGCAACGTCCCGGGGCAACGTTATGCAATTGCAGTGTTGCAGAACGAATGTGGTTCAAAATTCGGCACTTAAACTTCCTAAGCTGATTATCATGTGCCCTTTCTAGACGCAAATTTTTCCTTCAGTATTCAGAAAAATCCTACATTTTTGAGTAGAGGAAACTCACTTATTTACTAGCTGAAGCATTAAAATAATGTGAGGAACCTATGAAATCCTAAAAATCTTGTGTAATTTTGGAAGATTGTCACCAAGGACACACAATATTTCCGTCTCACCACTGAACTATACACCCATATAAACATTGCTACTTCTATGACGTCATAAACAGTGTTCGATTTTCATCTATTTTTTTGTGTAGCAAAAATTGCTACTCACTTTCAGATTTGAGTAGCAATTCCAAAATTTTGAGTAGCAGTTTGTTTTCACCATATTTTATCGATTTTTTGTATTTTCTTATCTTCTCACAGATTACTCAATCCCAGTACTCAATGCTTAAAAAATGTTATGCAACTGCAGTGTTGCAGACCGAATGTGGTTCAAAGGTCGCACCTAAACTTCCTAAGCTGATTATCGTGTGCCCTTTCTAAACGCAAATTTTCCTTCAGTAATCAAGAGAAGTCCTACATTTTTGAGTAGAGGAAACTCACTAATTTATTTTCTGAAGCATTAAAATAATGTGAGGAATCTATGAAATCCTAAAAATCTTGTATAATTTTGGAAGATTGTCACCAAGGACACACGATATTTCCATCTCACCACTGAACTATACACCATATAAACAGTGCTACTTCTATGACGTCATAAAATTAATATGCACGTTTTTAGTTATCTGGTAATACATGGAAGTTTGTAACACAACACGTCATGGAAATAAATTTGCATACAAGGGAGGATACTGTATTTAGTTTAATGGCGTAAACATCACGATTTAGGGACTTTTGAGTCATATTGTTGTGGATTATTTTCTTGGAAATAGAATTTATGGAAACATTTTTGACTTCGACAAATGGCAACTTGCAAATGATGGTATCAGCATGGTTCACGATCGCAAGTAGGCATTTTTCCCCAATTTTTTGGGATCGCATTTTTTGCTACTGGTCTGTGTAGTTGAGTAGCAGTTTGTAAAAAATGACTCGCATTTTGCGATGCGAATCCAGGTAAATCGAACACTGGTCATAAATGAATATGCATGTTTTTTTGTTATCTGGTAATACATGGAAGTGTATAACACAACACGTCATGAAAAAAAAATTTGCATACAAGGGAGGATACTGTATTTAGTTTAATGGCGTAAACAGCACGATTTGGGGGCTTTTGGGTCATATTTTTGTGGATGATTTTCTTGGAAATGAAATTTATGGAAACATTTTTGACTTCGACAAATGTTAACTTGCAAATAATGGTATATCAGCGTGGTTCACGGTCGCAAGTAGGCATTTCCCCGATTTTTTGCTACTGGTCTGTGTAGTTGAGTAGCAGTTTGTAAAAATGACTCGCATTTTGCGATGCGAATCCAGGTAAATCGAACACTGGTTGTACGCAGATAGTCTCGCTAATATGGACGCGTAGAGTCGCGTTGTACGCGCGTGTAGTTAGCATGATTAGTCGCGGAGTAATAAGCGTAGTTGAATGTTCCACGATGTCCACAAATTTAATATTTTTTCTATAGTGAGTCTATAGGTATGCCAGGCAAACCTTAGTTTACACATTTGCTAGTCAACCAAATTCGCCGACAATGTCAATGCATATTTAGATAGAAATTTTAACAACTGGCCAAAGAAGGAAACCTACATAAATATGTTTTCAATACTTCACTTGACCCAAATATATGATTTTTTATGGTGATAATACAATCGCACATGGAGTTTTAGAGGATTTTGATAGCAGTTCCATTAAAAAAGCTGCTATCATAATGAGACTAAGATCTAGAAATACCCCCGAAATGCCGTTTTGGGGAATTTTGCTAGCTGAATCTTTTTGATGAAAGTCAATCTTTGACAAGATGTAACTTTGCTACGGAAAGTGCTATGAAAAAAGGTTCTCAGTGTTGGCTTTGTTTACTCAAGGGCTTTAATTTGACATAAAATGATGCAGTTTGATGGCAAATTTGAATTCACCTAGCATACCTATAGTCTATGTACATGTGAATATGGTGATGAATGCACGCTAAATCACGGTGACACATACACATAGCTCCTTGGAACTCACGATTGGAGCCGTGAGTTCCAATTATTGGAACTAGCCAAACGCAAACAATTGAAACATTCAGTTCAGTTGATTCATGCATGCATGCATATATTCAGTGCACGAACATGACGATTGACGAATGTACTACTGATCATGTGTACATGTTTCTGTTTCTGTTACGTAACTTCCCTTAGGAAACTCAGTATGACAGACAAAGCTGCACCTTCATTAAGCTGGTTAGACCAGTTACATTTTAAAGATGAGAAACGTTTGTTGTGTTACTTTAGTTTAGAAGTCTAGTTTCGAATTAGCTCACCGATAGCTTTACAATTGAAGAATTAAACTAGAGTAATTTATCGAAAACGGATCATCGATCATCATCAACATCAATCATGCATCATACGCATCGCTTGAGTGAATAACTTTCTTCACAATTTCTTTAAGCCTAAGTAGTCCTGCCAGCAAGACTTCAGTCTTTATCATAAACATAATAACATCTACGGACCTGAAGTCTTGTAGTGGTACATAGGGATGCACTGTACGTTTAAAAATTCAAGCATCAAGAAATATACCTTATATTTGACATCACAAGTAGAATGCTGCTCAATATGATAAATCCAAATCATGAAAATTAAGACAATTTGCAGAGCAATAGTTTGACCACTTTTGCACTAAGTAAATTACTCCCATGCAGATTGCAGGTTTTGCCAACTCAAGGAATTTGAACCCACCCAAAAGATGCTTACTAATAGTAATTGACCAATGTAGATCAATTACCGGGTACCTCAACTTTGTGAGTATAGACCACTTGACATGTGACGTCATTGCCCGGCAGTATGCGCACGCATAATGGCACTTTATATTGTTCTTTGCCCTGCAGTGTGCGTACGCATCGTAGTTTGCTCAGGGCATGTGCATTTTAAATCTCCCACCACATTTCATATAGTACAAGAAAGCCATTGAACAGTGAAGCGGTTCGTTCGAGCATATCAACAGACCAATCCTTCGCCTTTGTTGATAAACAATGATAACAAGTGGTCTATAGACTACATGTAGTACAGTGGGATTAAAATCATCCACACACGCCCAAACCCTGGTACAATGGGATTAAAATCATCAGTGCATGCCCAAACTGTCCTTGAGAGAGTTCCTCAGCTACATCCTTAGAGCCCAAAATGAGCCCACATATTGTGATGTTTCTTATTTGTGGAACAGATGTCAATAGAGGGAACTGTAACTCGGTATGCCGAGTTACAGTTACTGGAACTATAAGCCTAAGGCCAAGTAAAAGAAATGTATATCATCCGGGCTTTTTCAAAAATCAGCGAGGTAGGCCTTTATTATTTGTTATTATGTTATTTTTTTCATCATTCATTTTTGAGACTGTGTATAATTGCAAATTTTTGCAAAGTGTTTGTCAACAGTCGCCACATCACAAAAACGGGGAGGTCCCTAATATTTTTGTTATTTCCCCAAAGCCCTACCCCTACCCTAGCTAGATTTTAAAAAGGAGTATTTCGTGATCCTAGCATCCTCTATTTATGTCATTTTTCATTAGATATCCACGAAAAAACCTATTCCCAAAATTTGAGTTGATTCCGATTTTGCGTTCGCGAGTTATGCATGATTATAAATGTGTATTACACTGCTCCGTAGACAATGCGTTGTAATTTCGTTTGGGTGCACCAGAACGAAATTCAAATTTCACAATATCTTTGCTAAATGAATTAATCTGCAAGAAATATTTTGTACATAAACATTATGTAGCCAGAGGTTTCCAGTGATACAAAACAAAATGTATAAAAATCTCAACTTTTTTTGAGAAAAGTGGGTGGATGAGGCTGTGGATCACGAATTAAGAGAGTGTTTGCAATGTGTTTATGATAATCAAGAACTTTTAACATGTCTTTATTTTATTTACAACAATTTTTCAATTTCAAAGTTCAAGAAAAATAACAAAAATATTTGAAAATCTCCAAAAATCGGCGTGGGTGGGGGCAATATACATGTTATTAATTTAACTTGGCCTAAATGCTTATTAATTTCTTGAGCGAAGCCTCGTTTTGGTGGTAGGTGGTTGGGGACAATCACACCAAATGATTCGAAAAAAAAAAAAAAAAATTAAAGGTTTCTCACCATTGTCAAAATGTCATTGAAATACTGTGTGAGCCCGGACGCGATATCCCACCAAAGATTACCCACATTGCACTCTGTTCTGAATTAATGAACTCATTTTTTGAAGTTCGGAAGTAAACGCATCCAATCACGATGCTGGGGCTATTGCATCCCGGGGATGGATAGATTGCATCAAAACTGTTGTGTTGGGTAAACGCAATTTACTCGCACTTGCACTTTAACTCAATATTAGACTGTTGAAAATAGGTACCGGTAACCTTTATTGTAAAAGCAGGGCTATCAACTCTCACGCATTCAGCATGAGTCTCACGCATTTGGACACTTTCTCTCGACAAGGTAGTGAAATATCATGCAGGTCTGCCAACTCTCATGCATTTGAATGCAATTTAGTGTCTAATGTGCTCTCAGGTCCCACAAAAATACTGTGCAAACGTTGCTATCCGATCCCTTAGCTTGCACATTTAAGAATTTATGGACATTTGTGTGCCATGTCATAAAATAAGGAAAAAATGGGCTATTCCATTTAAAATCCACACTATCCCTGTGGAACATTTTGGAAACACCTTCTATAGGGGAGCAAGTTTTTCAAATGTAATTGGTCTAAGTTAATCATTTTGAGAACCTGTAGTCCCCCTGTATTATGTTTTTACCTATATCTTCAGTATTTCAAACGGAAGTTGGGTATGTCCATAAATAAGGGGGCCAATGGGTTTTTCTCTGACTTTGCCCATGCCAAATTTCTGATTAATGCAACAGAACTATTCCAGCATATCTAGTGTTTTATTATACCTTACCAATATGGCTACTATATTACATTATATGAGTTAAATTTCCAGGAGTTTTACTTTTTGAGTTGTAAAAACAGATATATTTTGCCTTTGTGTCCCGCATAATTTTGGTGTCCCGCTTGGAGAGTTATGTTGGTCAATTTTGATTGCTCCTAATTTGCCTAAGGTTGGTCATTTTTTAATGAATGACGTCTCCTCAGATGACTTACCACAAGGTTAACCTAAAGACATGATATCATGTCTGCGGAACTCAGAAACTTTTGCTGATGGGCATTTGAAATTTTGGTGTCCCGCCATGCTGACAGTGTTATGTTGGTCATTTTCAGTGTCAACAACATAAATTGGTTGAAACTGGGACTTCTGATATTGATTTTCAGAAGTTTCCCGCACTACCCTTTCAGAATTTCTTTAAATTTCACTTAAATGTTATACATTTGTACCTATAGCCATTTAAAAATTAAAGTGAAATTTAAAAAAATTCTGAGAGGGTAGTGCAGGAGCCATCTGTTGAATTGACATGGACTGACCCAAAGTTGAATTTTGGTAGTTTTTTTGCAGTGTTGAAAAAATAAAAATGCAATTTTTAAAATTATGAAGATCTCTTACAAACTTGTTAATTTTCTCATTAAAGGATACTGGATCACATTCTAACTAATATGAATTTTAAGTCATTTCAAGATCTTTTTTATTTCTGAAAATGAAGTAAAAATATACCTTTGGTTGTCCTAGTTATGTTGGTCATATTTCATGTTGGATCTGAATTGGGACCTGTGAGTTTGCTATGTATGTCCAGCAAATTTAAAACCATTTACTTTTTTGCATATTTTAGACAATGCTTTATCTAAAAACACCCTTCAAATTAGTTTTATGCCATTTTGAGTCATTGTCACACTTTTGGACCCCTTATTTATGGACATACCCAGTTACCCAATTGTCTATTTTATTTGAAACTTATACTCCCTCTGTGGAAGACTTTAGCTAAATCCTCCACATGGGTAATGTGGATTATAAATGGAAGAGCCCAATAAAGGTTGTCTTGAGGACAAACTAGGCATAGATTCTGCTTATCCTTAAAATATTTCAGTTGTGTGATATTTTTAGGTGCAAAAAAACAAAAAACAAAATTGACGATGATCAAGAAACTTACTAAATTATTCAATCATGCAGTGATTGTTGCATCTCCAGGAAAATGATGCGGGTGGGGACGAAAACCAGAAAATAAATTTGATACCATGAGCTTAGCCCAATGTACATAGTGAGTAATCTACTGGTTGTTTTCTTATTTGCAGTGATGGTTGCTACGCAGCAGGAGATGAATGACGCCAGACTACCGCTGGACAAACGCGACTTCTGCGCTCATTTCCTCATAGACTTCTACAAATGTAGACAAGCAGAATTCCCCAATCTGTCGGCATGTATGGGCAAGAAACATGACTATGATCAGTGTGAATATCAAGAGTAAGTAGGACTAAGTAGGACTAGAAACATGATTATGATCAGTGTGAATATCAAGAGTAAGTAGGACTAGAAAAATGACTATGATCAGTGTGAATATCAAGACTAAGTAGGGCAAGAAACATGACTATGATCAGTGTGAATATCAAGAGTAAGTAGGACTAGAAACATGACTATGATCAGTGTGAATATCAAGAGTAAGTAGGGCAAGAAACATGACTATGATCAGTGTGAATATCAAGAGTAAGTAGGACTAAAAACATGACTATGATCAGTGTGAATATCAAGAGTAAGTAGGACTAAGTAGGACTAGAAACATGATTATGATCAGTGTGAATATCAAGAGTATGTAGGACTAGAAACATGACTGATCAGTGTGAATATCAAGAGTAAGTAGGACTAGAAACATGACTATGATCAGTGTGAATATCAAGAGTAAGTAGGACTAGAAACATGACTATGATCAGTGTGAATAATAAGAGTAAGTAGGGGTGCTCCTCCCTAATTGCCCCCAAAATGCATTGCCCCCAGTGCTGTGAGCAAAATTGGTGGGTGCCTAAATTTATAAAGTTAGGCGCCATTGGCTCCTTGATCAGTTTTTGCACTGTACAGCACTGATTGCCATTAAAATGCATGGCCCCCTTCAATTAAGTCAACATTTTGAACTTTGTTGTTTTGCCGCTTCAGGGCTGAACAAAGCAAAGAAACAGTTCCCTTGTAACATGAAACTCAACCAAGCTGCAAGTGTTCTGACTGAAATGCCATTTGGGTGGAATTCCTGATAAAGAATTGAGTTATTCCAGTTTAAATCCATACACCCTATGGAAGACATGACCTTAATCTTCTCTGCAGGGAGTGTGAATTATAAATGGGGCAACCTGAATGGGGGACTCCATTTGAAATCTGCACTCCCTGCAAGGGAGATTAAGGTCATGATTTCCATATGGGACAGCCCATTCTTTGTTCAGATTCAGTATGGGCCAATCCAGGATGAAAACACTAGACCAGTGGTGGCCAACCTGCTGCCTGCAGGCCACATGCAGCCCATAGTGATCTAGCAAATAGAGGCCGTCAGTGTGACGTCACAGTGGCCATCTTGTGGGTGCTAGTAAACTCTGTTCAAAGTTTCAGGGCATGAACAACAGGTGAATTAGGTACTAGCAGTCAGTCAACCTATAGAGGTCAATCATATCAAGCAAGTGAACAAGGAGATTGTGTGCACGAATCGTACATACAAACACTAAATGAGTCATGCTTGAAAAACGCTGACGGCCTCTACACTGTATAAGGGGATGAAGGCCTTGCTAATAAGAATGGTGTTCATTTCTAAAAGTTTATCAATTCCAGAAGATAAGTGTTGGTCACTAACTCTGAGGGTGGCGGCCCATAGGAAACATTAGCACCCTCCTAAGAACTTCCCAGATGTCCACTATCCCTTCATCAGAACCAAAATCATAGAAAATCCCACTTTTTGGGGCAAAAAATTACTTTGTTTCTGTTGTTGTATTTTCAGTTACGTAATGAGGATGAAGGAATACGAACGAGAGAAGCGACTACTGCAGCGATCCAAGAGAAAGAGGCTAAAGGCAGCACGAGAAGAGCTATATGAATAATGCATCAGATTACATACAGACTCAAATAGAAATTGTCTAAAGGCAGCACGATGAGAGCTCTATGAATAATTCATCAGATATAGAGAGACTTACAGACTTATAGAAATTGTGTGAACCACTCCTGCTGTCACAATTCTTTCACATAATTTTGCTTATAATGTCCTAATAAGGAAGTTGGACTCCTGATTGGCCAATTGAGTCAGGTTACGAATCAAAAACAAGCATTTGCTGTACAAGCAATGCCTTATGTAGGTAATAAGTCCTGTTCCTTCCAACTGACGTTATCATGGTATGATCATTTGCAAACTTATGCGGCAGTTTTGTGACAGGATATTTAAGCAAGAATGCCTAAAGTGCAAAAAAAAAAGACAACAATTTGCACTTTAGTTCTTCTTGCAACCTCAAAACACAAACTTGTGTTAAGATGACAAAAAAACAACCAAACCCTGTTCTATGGGCCTACCAACTCACCCAGAAAAATGGGCTATTCCATTTAAAATCCACACTACCCCTGTAGAAGATTTTGGAAATATCTTCCACAGAGGGAGTATGAATTTCAAATGGAATTCACACATTAGCAGCTCCATTTGAAACTTGCCTTCCCTCTGTGGAAGATTCAGGTTGAATCTTTCTCAAGAGGGTATGAAATTCAATTGGAGCTGCCTAATGTGCTTATTCCATTTGAAATTCATACTGCCTCTATAGAAGATATTTCCTAAATATTTCATGGGGGAGTGTGGATTTGAAATGGAATAGCCCAATGCGAGCAAAGCAAGGCAAAAAAGTTACAATTTATTTACAAATTTTGTTGATTTTTAGAGGCTTTTTGCTAAAAAAACACAAAAAATGCCAGACTGACCGACCCTACTTGAAAGGTCCGTCCGCCCGTAGAACAGTGTTTTGTTTTCGTTGTCGCCTAATGGCTTGAAATGGTTTGATGTGTTGACCTGGATGACCCTGAATCACAAAGCTGTGGATATGTAAATCGGACATGGAAGCATCTGGGAAGGCCGAGGGTGGTACTCAGTACAAATGACTATACGGGGGCGTGCCGAAAACATGGGAAGCATTTTCGGCCTTTTGATATATCAATGGTCCATTTTTATAGGCCAATTTTGGTATATGGAATTATTATTATTATTATTATTAATCAACACTTATATGGCGCTCTAAACAATGAGCACAGCGCCTTACAAAATATACAGGCAATATACAGAATTATGGATGGATCCTTTTTTTTCTTCAAAATTTGCTGAAATTTTTCGGAAAATAGCCCAATTTTGCCTCACTGTAGCCAAAATTTGTTAATTTTCCCCAAACTTGGGGGAAAAGTTGTAAAAATTAAAGACAATTTATGTTAAATTTGTCCAAAAATTTGGAATTTTGGTATATCAATGGTCCAAATTTTTGAAAAAAATTGGTATTTTGATGGATCCACTTTCAAATTCTCAGCAGCATACATACCCCTACCCAAATCAAACTTGAGTACCCCTCCCCATGGCTGGGAAGGCAGTGCAAATTAAAGTGATGTATCTTAACATCGTTGAGTGCCAGAAAGTGACACCTGATTATGCATGGTCTTACCACACCAATCATTGGCTATGGCGTATTTATCTTTTAAGCGTCTGGTTGATGTATTGGAAAAGTGACAAGCTGATGTAGCCATCAGATTTCATACATCCTATGAGAAAGCTTCAACCTGAATCTTCCACAAAGGGACAGTTTCAAATGGAGCTGCCTAATGTGCTAATTCTATTTATAATCCGTAATCCTTCTGTGGAACATAATTATTTCCAAAATCTTCCACAGGGGAGGGTGTGGATTTCAAGTAGTAAAGCCCACTATGTATAACCCTTTCACATCGCTGGTATAACATCAGCATATTGTAAAAGTAGAAATTTTCGCGAGGTTTTTATTTTCGCGAATTTCGCGAGTGGACATAAAATCGCGAAAATAAAAACTCGCGAAAATAACCTTTTGCATTAGGTTTCTATTGTAACAATATCAAAACCGCGAAATTTAATTCTCGCGCATTTGACAAAATCTTCAAAATCGCGAAAATATCTTCTCGCGAAAATATTGACTTTTACAGTATTGGTGTTCATTTCACTTCATTGGGTGCTAACATTTAATGAAACAATGAAATGTGTTAGATTCAATACTCTACTGGCCAAGAAAAAGAACGATTACACAATTTTGGTGTTTTTGTAACAAAATTTGTGGTTCCAAGGAAAAAACAGGATCAGGAAAAGCACCCAAATTGAAAATTTGGGGTGAATTTTGAAAAATGATTGGGAAATGCACCCAAAACCTTACAATTTGGGTGTTTTCTGTAATAAATTTTTGGGCCTAATTTAAGGTTATTAACCAATGGTTGTGATCTTTCATTTCACATGGTTTTATTCACAGCAAATTCAGTGGTCATTCATAACCTAAAGGAGTATTTCATGATCCTATCATCCTCTTTTTATGACATTTTTAAACAGATACCCACGAAAAAGGTTTATTCCCAAAATTTCAGTTGATTCCGATTGTGCGTGTATGAGTTATGCATGATTATGTGTATACTCCATAGACCACTGTGTTGATACAACGTAATTCAAACTTGGCAATATTTTTGCTAAACGAATTAATCTGCAAGAAATTCTGCCAGAGATTTCAAGTGGTATAAAAATCTCAACTTTTTTTGAGAAAAGTAAGGGGAGGAGGGTATATGGATCACGAAATGTCCCTCTAAACCTGTTTTAGGGACCCTTAAACCAGTTTTAGAGAACCTTAAACCTGTTTGAGGGAACTTTAAAGCTGTTTATGGGAAAAAGGTTTCCCTTTTGTGCGTGTTCAAACAGATTTTAAACAAAATATTAAAATTTATGGAAAACAGAAAAAAAGAGTTATTTGTCTTTATCTTACTGAAATAAAAAATTACTGTAAAAGTGTAAATTTTTGTGCGATTAATTTTTTGTACTTTGCCAATTTTGAATTTGTGATTTTAAGTTTCCCTCCATTAACTTATACACAAAATGAATATATTCGCGTATTGATATTTTCGCAGTAGCAGCTTGGAACGCGAAAATGTCCACTTTTACAGTAGTTAGCATCTGATGTTCTTGTCAATCAAACTCTGCACTGTCTGTGATTGGTAACGGTTACCACCGGGCACATACCTAGAATTTTTTGGGGTGTGGAATTTCCAAAATGCGGACCTATTACACACCTGAAACTTTTCCTCTTTTTAGCTAATTTCCTCTTTTTAGCTGATTTCCTCTTTTTTTTATTCCTGAAATTTACGCATTGTTATTTTCAGCCCAATTTGAGCATTTTTGGCATGATTTTGCTCTATTTTCCTCTTTTAAAGCATTTTCCTTTTTTTCACAAATGGTCAGTTTCAGGTCTGCTTTTAAATTTGCTTACATGCAAAAAGTGGAGTTAACCCCTATGAAAAGGATATTTTAGGGCTAATTTGAATGGATTATACAGGGTGTCCCAGAAAAAATTACCGAGTGAATAAAATTGAACGTAAGTCGAGAAATAGACATCAGAATCAAAAAATTCAAAATGTAGCGCATAGCCTATTTTGTTGTGCACCACATACGAACATTTTATTTGATTCGGTTGACTGGTTCCGGAGAAATCAACGATTGCATAATGCGTACATCAATGCAGTTCATTCCAAGTTTGATCAACAGGCGATTTTTTCATACTCGCTCATCGCTTCCTAAAGTTTGTGTATCTCATTAAATTTAGTCCACATTATTAAAATCCGACGGTGTTATGTCATTCATGCTTTCACTGAAGATGAATAACAGTTTGTCCGAGAAAACTTTGATTTCTGCAATTGGAAGCTCTCCAACTTTAATTCTGTAGGTTGTGCAAATATACTTTACAAAGAACATTTGAGCCCAGAATGACATTGATAAAGTGCTTACAGCTATACGTGTGATTTTTGATACCACGCAACATTAATGTTGAAGTTTAAAAGAATTTAAACTTTGCATTACAATTTCTTTGAAATATTCCCAAAACATTAATGTGTGTGAGAAATTTTTAAGCCAGCTGGAATTCTTTATGTAGTAATTCTCTATGCAACATTTATGTTAATATTAACGAAAAAAGATATTTACAAATACCGAGCTTTATCTTACATGCAAGCTTTCATTTTCAATATCGTGCAGGTTTTCAAATTTGAACAAAACCTAATTAAATGTTTTGCAAGAAACTTGATTTCATAGAACAAAATATGAAGCCCATTGAGAGTTTAACCACTAGTGCGCATTGTGTTCAATGATCTTTCTTTCAAACTTGGAATGAAGTGAATTGACACAGGCGTTATGTAATCGCTCATTTCTTCGCGATTAATCAATCGATTCCAGTAAAATCGGCATATAAGAGGTAGAATAAGATGGGCTACACGCTGATATTTCGACTTTTGGATTCTGATGTCTATTTTTCGACTTACGACCATATTTATTTGCCCGGTAATTTTTTCTGGGACACCCTGTATGTCCTGTATTTAGAGAATAAAGGTATTGTTTTTAGCTGCTGGAGTGCATCTATCGTCTCATATAACACGGGCGACATCATTATAATTACAACGAGGTGAAGCCGAGTTGTTTTACGCCGAAAATTATGATGCCGCGTGTTATATGAGACGATAGATGCACGACAGCGGCTAAAAACAATACCTTTATTCTTATTCTTAAACACTTCAATGCAAATAAATATATTTATCATAAATATACCAAGTTTTAATCACATTAAATCCTACATTTTACAAGGAATTTCCTAGGGCTTAGAATTGATCAGTCCGATTGTTGCTATGCACCTCCGATTGGTTCAAATAGTGCGTACGAGTATCGCATTGACACAAATGTGCTAAAGTGTGTGATATCGTGTCATATCACAAGGGTAAGAACCAATGAGATTGCAAAAACATTCTCAAGTGTTTAAGAATTGTTCATTTACCGCCATGCCCCTATAAGCGCCCACCCAGCGAGTTTACTATTATGATCCATCATTATGGGCAGGGTCCAACTACACATGCATCAAACACGGAACCATCTACACATAAAATCCAGGCGGCGGATGACATGATCGAGCCGGCAACTTGTGAAACCGCCTGGCCGTATGGCATTTTCCAATATAGTGTTGTTTAGTTTTGTGGGGTTCATTATCGAACCCCAACGGTTTTAGCTTGTATTTATATTATTTATCAACATAGGCCTATTTGTTTGTGATATTTCAAGCGTTTTAAAATTTCAAAATAATCCCATTCAATTACACGGTTGACAATGAAAATTTACTGAATTTAGAGAATGCAATGCAGCCACCACCTGATAAAATCCATATTTTGGGTCATGCAATAATGTAAACAGGTGGAACAGCCAATCCAGAGGGGTATGTAAATTAACTGGAACAGCCACCCCCAGAGGGTATATTTAATTTAACTGTTCCAGTTAAATTACGTACCCCCTCTGGGCTGCTCCAGTTAATTTACATACACACTCTGGGCTGTTCCAGTTAAATTACATACACCCTCTGGGATGTTCCAGTAAAATTACATACACTTTAGTTTTATTGAAATGAACGGCTTATTAAACTAAACGCAGCCAAATTAAAAAGTCGCCAGCTAGTTCTATCCCCATTTAATCAGAGTCCGATGAGTTCATGGCAAAATAATTTATATAATAATTTTCTATACACTTTCCTTCGAAGGTTGATACCAAATTTGATATCAAAATTTTAATCAAAGTGAGCATAGGAACCGTTGTTTGGAAATTTGTGCAATTTTAAAAATGACAAATTACGAATTGACCATGCAAAAACCAATGCATGGTTATCAGCTTATTATGTGGCCTGAAGCAACCCGTACAGGAATCATTGTACACTTGCCTGCGCACAATTAAAAGAGCAGGGTATTTGATTTGCATTTTGACATGCATGGGTAAACCTTTAATGACAATGAAATTAGACTTCTCAGATGTGTGTAGATGTTGAGAAGAGGTGGTTTATAATCGATAACCTGCCGGCCTATTCAGGCAACGTAATTCTTGACACTCACACTAGCCCTGCCGCGTGAGAACAACTGCCTATGTCATTTTAAAAATTGCATGAATTTCCAAACAACGGTTCCTATGCTCATGATGATTAAACTTTTGCTATCAAATTTGGTATCAACCTTCAAAGGAAAGTGTATATAAAATTATTATATAAATTATTTTGCCATAAACTCATCAGACTCTGATTAAATGGCGATGGAACTAGTACTGGCGACTTTTTAATTTGGCTGTGTTTATATCCTGGGATGGTGGTGTGATACCACAATGGCAAATGAAGACGACTGTCGCAAAAGTGGTTTCTTTTTCTCTGGTAACAGAAGAAAACATACTAGTTTTAGAGGATGTGCTTGCTTTCCTCTTTAATTTTGCAATAATTACATAAAAATAAGGATACACAGGGAAATTTAATGTGCAGAAGTACAGAATTTGAAAGAACTCATTTTAGCTATAGAAATTTTGATACCTCATTTGTCTGGATAGCTCAAAATTTGTAGCCATGGTGACACCTTGAATCAGAGAAGATGTAAAGAAAGGAGATAGATCCAGCTATCCTCAAACAAAATATGTGTGTTGCCGCTCATTCAAAAGCAATCACACTATTTAGGTTTAACAATAAAATACAACAAAAGGGTTCGAACCCATGACGGGTGTGATACACAAGTTGCTGCTTACTAGTTATAGGGAAAGGTCATTGTCTGTATATCATCAATACTATGCATACCATGCATGCAGATCCTAACATCCTGTTTATTTCAAATAAAATATGACCGAAGTTCCATGGCAAATAATAATTTTGCACGCTTGGTTACGCTTTCAACCTCTACGATTTATGATACAGCCTATTTTCAATTATCAAAATATCTTTATTAGGTTTGCAGGAAATGACAGGAAAATACATAAAACAATAAAATATAGATGATCAAAAATTATCCCTTTTCTAACAAAATCCTAAAACACTCTCCTAAATAATTAATATATGTTCCAAAATGAGCGGATTTTTTTGGAATCTTTACAAAACTACATTTCTTTCTTATAGTATCCACGTGTGGCATCCCTTCAGAGCAACATCAGGTACTTAACACACACGTGTCATACTTTCAAGGGATTCTCTATAGAAACATTGGATATGGTTTCAATTCTGGAGTGAAAATTAATCAACCGTAGTCGGCAACACACATCACATCAAAGGCTACTCAAGTAGATGTGTAACTACTTGAGAATAAAGGACTATGAATAGGTGCGACAGGATTACCTACGGGATTATCTCAAGGATATAATTCCGTTCTCCTCCTTCTTTTCAACTTTCCTGCTTGAATGAAGAGAGATGCAGAAACAAAAAGGTGGCACTAAAAAGCTACTCAATGTTTCATTACATTCTTTACATGACTGGACAAGGATAACACACAGTGAGTGATTACTAGATAACAAAAGCAACATTATCAATAGGTTTAGGGGCAATTTTTGAATGTGCATAGATTATTTTCATTCAAAGGGTCACTCTGGAGACAATTTTAAGGCTATCAAGACAAATAAGGCATCAAATTTGCAGAACATCTGTGTTTCATTTTGGTATCTCAAGATTCAAATTGGGATGCATAGATTTTGAGTTATTGCCTCATGATAAAAGGGGGATAATACTTTTCAGGATGTGTTTTACTATTGGACCTGTAGCTATATGTCTTGTATTGTTTACATGGCTTCCACATCAAAATTATGTAGCTGAGCTCCTCATATTGCACCATATTTTTGCTGAACCATGAAATGGTATCAGCCTATAAGAGTGAATGTTACTAGCTTACTTACTAGCTTACTTACTAAGTTACTAGCTTACTAACTGACTAACCATTTGGTCTGCAATGGACATATCTCTAAATGCCACGAAGGTATGACCCCATGAGTGGTGTCATATGAAAGAGGAAAACATAAAGAATATAATAAAAATATTTCCAAACGTCCGGAGGTCATCCAGGGGTCAAAAAGGTCATTTTAACTGAAAATGCTCCGATTGAGCTTAAATTTAAATGCAATGATCCTTGTGACATTCTAAACATGTTTCAAACATTAAAAAATTTATTTAAGGTCATTAAGGGGTCATAAAGGGGTCAAAGGTCAAGGTTCTCAAAATGCTCCAATTGAACTGAAATTTAAATGCAATGATCCTTATGACATTCTAAACATTTAAAAAATATTTTAAGATTCATTTAAAGTCATTAAGGGGTCATAAAGGGGTCAAAGGTCAAGTTTTCCAAAATGCTGCGATGGAGCTGAAATTTAAACGCAATGATCCTTATGACATTCTAAACATGTTGAAAATATTTTAAAATTCATTTAAGGTCATTAAGGGGCAATAAAGGGGTCAAAGGTCAAGTTTTCAAAATGCTTCAATTGACCTGAAATTTAAATGCAATGATCCTTATGACATTCTTAACATGTTTTAAATATTTTAAAATTCATTTAAGGTCATTAAGGGGTCATACAGAGGTCAAAAGTCAAGTTTTCAAAATGCCAGCTTCTCACGATCAAGGTATATTAAAACGGCAATTAATGAAACAGTCTTATTAAAATTAATACTATCCTGCACAGTATTGCTGCTTGATCAGATCGTCACAGTCATCCGCCTAACACCTCGTGCCCTTGCAAAGGGCACAGTTGCTCTAGTTTATTTTATATTCTTTACTTTTCCTCTTTCATTAACACCACTCGGGTGGTCATACCTTCGTAGCATTTCAAGATTATGTCCATTACAGACTCCGGGTGACAGTGGTATAGGCCTACCACAATATACTGCCAAAGCCACATGGTTCAGCTATGGTGCGGTTATCGCTCTAGTTTTAAATTTTTTTGCAAATGGAATAAAAGCAGAACATGAAATAACACACTACTACATGAAAAGTAATGTTAAACTGATATAACATTATATGCCATTTAATTACATAACCAGATCTATACAATACAAATTATATTATAAATATTATGCTATTATTAATGAGATAAAATGCAACTTAATTAAACCATATCATTTGTACAAATTAACATAAATTTTCATCACTACATGAAAAGGTATATTTGCTCATCCTCATGCAGCAAGTCCAAACAATAATTTCTTACAGGACCCCTAATTGGTCAATTACATAATATAATCATTTGAGCAACCAATCAAAATAGAGCTTATATATCTCATAGCACTATTAGCATAACCCTACAGCCCTACCAGTATTTTGTGCGTGGCAATGATCAACCAGTTGAAATCCATACATCCCCTTATGGAAGACATTACCTTAATATTTCACACAGGGAGTGTGAAATACAAATGGAGTTACCAGAATGGGTGACTCCACTTGAAATCTACACCCCCTGTGTGGGAGATAAAGGTCATGTCTTCAATAGGGGGTGTATAGATTAGATAAAACTCAGTATGGAGTTGCCTAATGTGTTTATTCCATATAAATCCATACTCCCCCTGTGGAAGATATTTCTAACATTTTCCAGCAGGGGAGTGTTGATTTTAAATGGTATAACCTATTGCTAGCATCCATCCGTTGTCAAATTATAATTCATATGTTTTATGCAATTAAAATAATACACTCTTGAGGCTACTATGGACACTGGGGGTCTTTACTACAGGAATACCCCAGGGTTACACAAAAAATAAACAATATCTTTTCAATTTATTACATTTGCTTTTTAAATAAAGAGAAAACAGCAAAAAAGGTTGAATAGATTGATTATAAATACTAGAAAATGGGTGATTTATACCATCTTATTTGTCCAATGTCCTCATTACAAGAAATCTCTTGGGTTGATCCCTCCCCGACCCCTAGGTATGCATCTGGAGGTAAAGGTGACTGTATGGTGTATACTCATGATTGTGTAACATTATAAACAACATAGGCATATTCAAAACTTAATGTTCATACATTCACTTTGATTTATATTTGGACCCCTTCTTCATGAGTTAGGAATCAAATTCAAAACTTACAGAACGGCTATTCCAGTTGAAATCCATACACAACCTATGGAAGACATTCTCACGGTCGAGGTTGTTCCATCCAGTGTACTTACCCATTTCCCATGTCTGTCAAAGGGGACAATTGGTTTGTACAGGGCCTTTCAGTTCCAGTCAAGTTTCTCTGCATAGAATACACCAATTTGCTTTTCCTTTTGTAATTATTGGGAGTTTATTCCCCTGATAAGAAATAGAACTTTTTGAATTTTTTCACCAAGAGGTATTTATTTTATGACATGTTTTGCGATTTCCCCCATTGAGTACAACGGTAAGTGTCCTTTGTGTACGAGAGCGCAAGAGGGAACAGCCGAACCTCTGCAAAAACGGCCAATGGGATGAATCAATCTATCACAAGTGACGTCATGCCGACCGTCAGAATGCCCATAATCTCTCCCACACAGGGGGTGTAGATTTCAAATGGAGTCACCTATTCAGGTAATCCCATTTGAAATTCACACTCCCTGTGTGGAAGATTAAGCTCATGTCTTCCATAGAGAGTGTATGGATTTCGACCAGAATAGCCCAATTCTCTATACATCTATTTATTTCATTTTCACAATGATGTAAAGATTTATTATATCATATGAAGTTATACCACATTTTTAATATTGCACAATTTACTGTGCAAGAATTTCTGACTGTACACTTAATCTCATTCCCAATTTTGTTATGGATATTGACTATGGTGATGATTTATATTCATTGTTAGCACCCACAAATGCTGAATGAGATACAAGTATGTTTAGAATGAGATAATAGGTCTACTGTCTTTCTTACAGCCTTTCTGATTGGTTAATCATCCGATATAGTCATCTGTGTGGCCAATTAAAATACAGCTTCTAAATGTTTAAGCTCACCACCATTCATACCACATTGCTGATTGGCTCAATAAATCATAATACAATCGGTAGGCAGCACTCATGGGTTTAGGATATGTTATCAAATTTAATCAGTTTTATGTATATGGCTTTACCTAAATCTTCCACAATTGGAGTGATTATTTGAAATTGAAGTTACCATGCCTATTTTATATGAAACCCATACTCCCTCTGTGGAAGACTGACGGTACATAATCTACAAGGGGAGTATGGATTTCAAATGGAATAGCCCAATGTCCAAGCTGGTTATGCAGCTGAACACCATGGAAATACCCAGAGAAGGTATCTTACACTTCCCATTATGCATTTGTCCCGTTTCAATATTCTGTGCTATCTAGCGCAACATGGGTCGTTAGTAAAGAAGTGTACCTCAATGAACAGAGTACATCTAGATCTTGCAAAATATGTTTATTTCTTGACTATCGACCCATGTTTAGCCAGTCTATTCTCAACATGAAACAAAGGGAACCTGTACAAAGTAATATGAGAATCACTTGATGAAATGAGGTGATATATCATGTTGCAAAGGATTCTGGGAAGGGTAAGATATCTTCTTTGGCGACATACAGCCTTTGAGGGAACACTGCCATGCAGAATAGTTTCACACTCAAAGCCACACATTATAAGAAATAAAGGGTAATATAAATAATACAATGTATTGTCCTTTACACCCAAATAATGTGTACGAGGCCCAAACCCATTATTTAAACATTTTAACTGCCAAGGACACATAATTTACGTGTAAAGGAAAATGCTGCACCCTTTATTTCTATTCTATTACCACAAAATAGTATGATTTAAAAAGAAAATATCACTTTTTTGCCCAAATATTTGAAGTTGTTTACTTCAAGGTGGTGCGCATACGCGTAGCCAAAGCATAAGTGACAAGTGTGTATTGCATAAATATTGAACGTATAACCAAGCGTAATGCTTTGCGTAGAATGTGTAACGGCGCTTATACTGCATAACGCTTTGCTGTGCACTGTTATGCGAGAAGAACATAAAGTTTGTTGCCCTGGCCACTTTTTCATGTGATGCATTTCAACAAATCACAGTGCGCGATTTTGAATAATAGAATATTATATCAACTACTTGAGCACAAAAAGGAAGTACTTTTTCAAATAAGTTGATAACTCACTGGGCTATGAGCATTGTACTGAATACATACATGTAAAGGGAACTGGACATTTTATAAGTGTAGTGCTGTTACACAAAAATCTGATTGCAGTACATGTAAAGTCTGATTGTAGAAATGTCCGCTACCCTTGGCTTTGCATATTTACATTGCTCATAGTCCAGTGTACAAGTGAAAGATTTGAAAATGCACTTCGATATCAACATAAAAGGTCCGTCACATGAAAGGGAAAATTCTTTTCTTGCATTGTTTATCAGAAATGCACAATGATATGATGTAATACCGCCCCCAAGTGTTTGACTCTCAAGCATTCATCATCGTAATTCACTGCATAATTCACTGCTATAAAAAACTGCTAATTGAATACATACAGGTCATTTAAATTGACTATACATAAAAAGATGATATAACATAAGATCCATATATGCCTGCGTATGTACATACAAATACATGAAAATAGTTTTTTTGATATCAAAGAATGCATATATTAGTAGAGCGGTCTTACATAACAAAATGATACATCTTGCATATGGGCTATTCCAGTTGAAATCCATTACACCCCCTTTGGAAGATATAATCTTAATCTCTCATGCAGGGGGTGTAGATTTCAAATGGAGAAACCCATTTATTTATACTTTCTTTAAGCAGGGTAATCAGATAAACCCATTTGAAATTCATGCTCCCTCTGTGGAAGATAAGGTCATGTCCAGGGACAGGCGATTTGCGCGGAAAAAAATAGCAAATTGCGCGGAATTGCGCGGAACTTTTTTTTTTCAGTGCAAATCATGTATCTCTGCCCACAGGAAAAAAATATCCAAATTGCGCGGAATTGCGCGGAAAAAAAGTTCCGCGCAAATCGCCTGTCCCTGGTCATGTCTTCCATAGGGTATTGATTTTAACTCCGAATAAACCACATAATTATGATTGTGTTTATATCATACTTTCCTCTACCCATGATTTTGGAGCCTAGACTAGCCCTTTGTGTGATTTCAGCCTGACCAAAGGAATTGCAATTAACACAGCAACCTGCACTATATATCTTTCACAGGGCAATAAACTGTAACGCATCTGTCAAAATCTGATACAAAATTCAAATCCACACACCCCCTATGGAAGACATAACCTAAATCGTTCACACAGGGAGTGTGAATCTTCAATGGGACTACTAATTGGGTGATTCTGTTTGAAATCCCTGTGTGGGAGATTAAGGTGATGTCTCCCATAAGGGTTAGCCCAAGATAACAATACAACTAAGTCTGGCATATATCTTGGAGTGCAAATTGGAGGTGGTATTTTGTATTTTTGTATGGGGGGAGCAGGTCCACATTTTGGAAATGCTGCACGTCTGCGTACAGACCTGGATGTCTAGAAAGGTTTTGGAACTATAATACTGGTTTCATACTTTCCTGCCGCTTGCTTATTTGAACTCTATTTTGCTTCACTGCGCAGTCACACCAGAAACGCTTAGCAGTGACCAGCGGCAAACCGATGTACCGATGACTCCACCGCTTTGTCCAAAGTGGCAGATTGCTAGGAGTTAAATTTAAGTCAAATTGGGAGCAGTGCAGCTCTGACGGTACGAATAGAATACAATTTTTGTCATGCCGCTGCCGCTCAGTAGTTTCCTGCTCAGGTTGCAGAAAACTACAAGCGGCATGATGAAGCGTCATGCAGCTGCAATCAGCAGAAAGTATGAAACCAATATTAGACACCAAAAACCATGGGAGGAGAAAGTATGTTTATAACAGTCTGCAGATCACATATGCACTGTTAAGTCCAAGTTAAAAGCTTTGTATATTACATGATTTTATAATAACCCAATTGGGCAATTCCATTTGAATACCACACACCCCTTGAAGAACCAACCAAATCCAATTGTTTATATTATTATTAGATTCAACCATTTTCATCCATAAAAAGTGGAAAATGTTGTGGAAATTCTTTGGAGTTCCAAATAAACTTATTTTAGGCCGAATCATGCACTATTCAACTTTGTTTTGTAAATTTCAAAGAATTTTCAACTGGTAATCAACACAAAACTAGCAAACATTTCCAGCTCGAATGAACAAAGGGTGTGACTGGAATCAACAAGGGTGTGTGGATTTTAAAAGGAATAGCCCACTTATGTAGGGAGTATATAGAAATATATGGAGAATTCAGGTATTCATTGATGGCAGAAGATATACATCAAAGAAATGAATTTTATTTCTGCAGTTGCTGAGATGGAATTTAATATAATTTGCTTGTAACCCCCTGTTCTAACAATGTTTCTGATTGGATAATTACATGATGTATTCATCTGAGTGACCAATCACATTACATGTAAGATAAAAAGTAACCCTCTGGTTTCTTACAACGTTTCTGATTGGATAATTACATGATTTATTTATTCATCTGAGTAACCAATTAAAATACAGCTTCTAAATATTCATGCTCAATCCTCTTCAGTCCTACCACCATTCTTACCATGTTGCTGATTGGCTCAATAAATCAAAAGAATCTTCTTGTAACCAATCAGCAGGTAGTACTCATGGGGTTCATCCTCTTCAACCCTACCACCATTCTTACCATGCTGCTGATTGGATTAATAAATCATAATAGTCTTCTTGTAACCAATCAGCAGGTAGTACTCATGGGATTAAACCTCTTCAACTAACACCATTCTTACCATGTTGCTGATTGGCTCAATAAATCCTAATAGTCGTCTTGTAACCAATCAGCAAGTAGCACTCATGGGGTTAAATATATTCTTGATTTTGAACTATCATACTCGTAATAATTTAAGGCACTGTGTTATTTACACTATTTCAAAATGTTGGATTGAAGTAGCTAATGTGTTGATATAATCTATGGGTATATGTATACTATACACTGGCAACTACAAGTAATATCATTGTCTGCATCAGTGTCGTATCACAAAAAGCTCCCTTGTGTGATTTATTTTATTATTATCATTAAGTGTGATGAGATTTTAAATATTAATTTTGAGGTATTTTCACAATAATATAATCTCATGTCTATTCATAAATGAAAGGAGCATGCTGAAATATAAAATAATATGAAATACAACAATGATAACAAAAATCACCAAGGCAGCCTTTTGAGATTTTATAGTATGTGATGCAGACGACGGTCTTTCTTACAGAGCCCCTGATTGGATAATTTCATGATATAATCATCTGAGTAACCAATCAAAATAGAGTTGTTACATCTCTCAGTAATTTTATAGTATGTGATGCAGACGACGGTATATGCTCACCTATAATTACAGCAGGTGAGCAAATGGACACTACTGTCTTTCTTACAGAGCCCCTGATTGGATAAATACATAATATAATCATCTGAGTAACCAATCAAAATAGAGCTGTTACATCTCTCAGTAATTTTATGCTTAATCAACTTCAGCTGTACTGACTATTCTTACCATATCTCTGATTGGCGCAATACATGATATAGCCCTCTTTGTAACCCATCAAAATAGTTCTTATAGGCCAAGAATTTGGCCAGTAGTGTCCATGGGATATTTTTGCTTTTTCATTTTTTTAAATTTGATAATGTTGAATTGCTTATCTCTATCTATAATACATACGCTTCCTTATCTCTGTTCATAAGATGTATACAATGATATGTGCTGATGGTATATATGAGAGATTACACTCGATCAGTGTCTTAGCTAGCCACCCGTCTGTCCGTTATTTTAGACGGGGAGTTTGCTCCTGGGACGAGCCACTTAAGTGCCTTTGACAGATGCTACATTGTAGGTGTTGAGAAAGGCTGTTGACCTTTTTAGTAGACCAGATTTGCAAAACAAGACCATAGCAACACATATTTGAATTCCCCCAATGGGTTGTAGAAGTTTGGAAAATGTTTTAACGGTCAAATTAGGACAAACAATTTTATTCTAATCATTGATGTGCAAACCTCAATTTCTAGCTAAGACCCTGCACTTGATACACACTTTTAAATATGAATTTGATGAAACATGTATGGACATCATCAACTGCTTCTTCTTTATCGGGGAATTTTGTGATTCATAACTTCACACTCTCCCTACATACCTTTAAAATGTGGAGATATTTATACCACCAGAAACCTTGGACTACATAATGTAAGTATGTATGTAGGGGTGCGTTTGTTTTTGCCAGCAAACGAGGACACACACTCGCACTTCACATTCAAACCGCGGACCATCCTGCAATGGGGAACTGTCCTCGGTTTCTGGATGCCTGCAAACGACCGCAAATGCATGTATAATGTATATGCGAAATACGACCTCTATCGGTATATAAGAAATAACATCCGCAGTTGCTAGGTTAAATTCTATACACACAAAAATACACAAACCAAATGGCGGAAAACGTCCTTGGTATGTTGATTGAGTACGGATTCAGACGACCACGTTTGCATGGTCCTCAACAGCGTCCACGTTTGGAGGCGATTACACATGGGGATGGGGGTGTGTGTAGGGGTGTATGTATGTATGTAGGGGTGTATGTATGTGTGTAGGGGTGTATGTATGTATGTAGGGGTGTACACATAACATTTCTTGCAGATTTGATCATTTACCTAAGAAATTGTATTTGTATTTTCTGGCTGTGGGTGGCCTAAGGAGTGGGGTAATAAAACTATTTAATTATGCATAGTTTGGAAACGCAAAATCAACTGACATTTTGAAAATAAGGTTTTCTCATCGATATATATATATATATATATATATATATATATATATATCCATATTGAAAAAAGATGATGAAATCACAAAATGACCCTTTAAATGTAGCAATACCTTTTTAACAGTAGTTTACAATTTTTAACCTGAATCAATGCTTAATGATGTGGAATATTAATTCCAGTACGACAGGTCCGTCTTCATGAATATGTGAAATCTTGGTATAATGGCGCTTGCTGGCAATATGTGAAATCATATCAACTCACAACTCCCCTAATCTCCATCCATGCTGTCATTCAATATGACCTATTAATTCAAGTATGACGAGTCGGCCTTGATGAATATGTGAAACCAACTCAACTCATAACTCCCTTCTTCTCCATTCATGCCGTCATTCAATGATGTGGAATATTAATTCAAGTACGACAGGTCCGCCTTTGTGATGTGACACTGCATTATGTAATACTGGAGAAGAGTCCATTGTATGACAGGTCTGCCTTGATGAATATATGAAACCAACTCAACTCATAACTCCCTTCTTCTCCATTCATGCCGTCATTCAATGATGTGGAATATTAATTCAAGTACGACAGGTCCGCCCTCATGATGTGAGACTGCATTATGTAATACTGGAATGAGTTCATTGTCTAGTTCATTCATGTAAACAGGAGGAAGCTGTTGGGCTTTAGCTCCTGCCTCGTATCCAACCTGGAAATGTAAACAAAAATTGATTCAAGTCATTAAGTGTTTCAAAACATATTATAGGTATATACTGTGTCATGTCTCAAGTTGAGAGTGCCCTCAGTGTGAACAAAATTGATTCAAGTCATTAAGTGTTTCAAAACATATTATAGGTATATACTGTGTCATGTCTCAAGTTGAGAGTGCCCTCAGTGTGAACAAAATTGATTCAAGTCATTAAGTGTTTCAAAACATATTATAGGTATATACTGTGTCATGTCTCAAGTTGAGAGTGCCCTCAGTGTGAACAAAATTGATTCAAGTCATTAAGTGTTTCAAAACATATTATAGGTATATACTACTGTGTCATGTCTCAAGTTGAGAGTGCCCTCAGTGTGAACAAAATTGATTCAAGTCATTAAGTGTTTCAAAACATATTATAGGTATATACTGTGTCATGTCTCAAGTTGAGAGTGCCCTCAGTGTGAACAAAATTGATTCAAGTCATTAAGTGTTTCAAAACATATTATAGGTATATACTGTGTCATGTCTCAAGTTGAGAGTGCCCTCAGTGTGAACAAAATTGATTCAAGTCAGCAAGTATTTCAAAACATATTATAGGTATATACTAAAAGAAAAAAAAAAGGAAGGTTTTATTTCAAACTCTAATGGTGACCCGCAGGTCAAATTGCTAGAATTGAACATTAAACACACCTAAACAGACACAATGCAATTTTGCAGGCAGCAGCTTAATCAGCGCCAATATTGCAACATTGAAACAAACAACTATACAAACATCTAATCCAACCCAACCCCATCCCCCAGTAGGCAATGAGGATAAAGTGCCTTGCCCAAGGACACAACACGTTGGCACGAAAGGGGCTCGAACTCGCAACCTATGGATTATGAGTCGGGCGCCTTATCCACTCGACCACACATGCTCATGTCTCAAGTTGAGAGTGCCCTCAGTGTGAACAAAATTGATTCAAGTCAGCAAGTATTTCAAAACATATTATAGGTACCGTATTCGTTCCAATAAGCGCCCACCTACGGTATTTTCAATTCGTTTAGGGAAATCATGAATTCCAACATTTTTGCAAATATCTCCAAAACCTTTCATGATACAATCTCAAGTGAGTTTGTGCTTATGTAGGGATATGTTGGCCATGTTATGAAGGTAATAAAACCGTTGCCATAATACGTAAATGGGCGCTTATTGGAATGAATACGGTATATACTGTGTCATGTCTCAAGTTGAGAGTGCCCTCAGTGTGAACAAAATTGATTCAAGTCAGCAAGTGTTTCAAAACATATTATAGGTATATACTGTGTCATGTCTCAAGTTGAGAGTGCCCTCAGTGTGAACAAAATTGATTCAAGTCAGCAAGTGTTTCAAAACATATTATAGGTATATACTGTGTCATGTCTCAAGTTGAGAGTGCCCTCAGTGTGAACAAAATTGATTCAAGTCAGCAAGTGTTTCAAAACATATTATAGGTATATACTGTGTCATGTCTCAAGTTGAGAGTGCCCTCAGTGTGAACAAAATTGATTCAAGTCAGCAAGTGTTTCAAAACATATTATAGGTATATACTGTGTCATGTCTCAAGTTGAGAGTGCCCTCAGTGTGTTTACACAGTTGCATTGACAGTGTGTGGACAAACCACCCTTCTATGCATGTGTATACGCCACGCGAGATTAGGTTAGCCCTTACGATTTGAAACTGTCACTGCGAAATATGCACAATGTGCTATTCTCAACTTGAGACGAGACACAGTATATATTCTCTAATTTCTAAAAATATAAAAGCCCATGGATGTAGTTATGTCGGTCAGCGCCGACTGGTACTCGTCGCCTTACTGGTGCGTTTTTTGCTGTTAAAAAATGCGTAGAAAATCTGACCCTTAGGTATGTTATACCTTAGTTCCTACCTTTTCAGTATCAATAGTGACTCTCAACCCAAGTTTTGCTAATCCCATTTCTCTCAGCTCATCAAGGTGCTCAGATAATGCAACGCTGAATGCCACCGACAACGACTCCGCTAGTTTGCTTAGATCTACCGGCTCATGGTGGCGTCCTATAGGCTCGTTGTTCTCCAGGAAGAAGACCTCCGTCCAGCGTAGGGGCGTGATTTTCCCGGAAGTCGGTGCTGTTGTGTATTCTGACACTTTCGATGCCTTCCATTGACCTACCATCAATTGGACTTGTGACCCTTTAGAAAAAGATATTTCAAATGTTATTAGTTTTAAAAGGATATACATTGGAAACCAACCCTAAGAGTTTTTCATACAGAGAATTTAACCATATTCTACCTGCGAACATTTGATACAAAACTGGATGGATTGAGCATGATGCATGAATTTATTGCTCGAGCGAGCTATAGGTTTCAAATATCATGCCGTGGTATTTGTGAACTCTTGATAGACTGATATATCCATGTATCATGAGAAAAATCTATCCAATTTTATCATTATTGTGTTTCCAGAATAAATAGTCTTCAGAAATATGTAAATGGTGCTACTCTCCAAGTAGTGAATTAATTGGACGGCTAGGTTATGTAAAAAGGTACGGTATAGGATGCAAGATTCTGAAAACATAATAATGAAGTTAATCAATTATTGCATGTAGGCTGCCAAGTGGATTAATGATTTTGCTACCACCCACCCAGCCAGGGAACAGCCAACTAACCTTTCATCTGCACCATAATATAAGACCCTCACAACACATGTTGTTGTGGGGCCCAAATTTTAAATCGAAATCAATCCACTGCAATAAAAAAATGGCTGTTTTTAGTTTTATACAGCTAAACTATTTACTGTAAAATTATGGTGTTGAAGAGCTTGACTTTTATTTCAATGTTAACCATGTATAATGTTTAGACAATAAAGGTATTGTTTTTAGCCGCTGTCGTGCATCCATCATCCATATAAAACGGGCGACATCATTATTTTAAGTCAAAAATAATGATGTCACGTGTTATATGAGACGATAGATGCACAACAGCAGCTAAAAACAATACCTTCCTTCATTCTCATTCTTATCGATCAGTCCCATTGTTGCTATGCACCTCGGATTGGTTCAAATAGCACGTAGAATTATCGCGTCGACACGCACATGCTAAAGTGTGTGATGTCATATCACACAAGTAATAAGAACCAATAAGATTGCAGGAACTTTCTTTAAGAATGTCATGTAAGTGCATGAAAGTTGTATGTGCAATAGCTGTCTTTTGCCACGTGGCCCTTAAATATGTTTAAAACAAAAGTACTAAGAGTTACATAAGAGGGTTTGCTTTAAACATGTTCAGGGGCCAATGACACATAAAACGATATTGTGGTTTATCAATGCCTGGCTTTAAATTTGTAGCATCCTTTAAGTGTGAAGTCTGAGGGTAGTAGGACTTCAAATGCTTCCTGGAACAACTTCAATCACCTAATGAACATTCACAGAACCCAATGGCCCATGAGCTAAACATTTGTCAGATTTCTGTATTCCTCTGCAAATGCAATTTCTAAATCGAACATAGGGCAGCCATTGCATGCACTTCACAATTCAACCCCATGAGAACTACCTGCCAATTGGCCAAAAAAGTTTTCATTATTAATTGGCCCAATCAGCAACATTGTTAGAATAATTTCACCACACAAAAAAATTGGGGTGAATTATTTGCAAATCTCCATTCTGATTGGTGATTAAAGTGAGAACATCATGTAATTGACCAATCAGAGGCAATGTTAGATCGGCAGGTAGTGCTCAGGGGGTTAATAAGTTCCAACTTACCCCATGTTAAACTTCTGATCGTCTTCAACCCACTTAACACAGACAGTCTCTTCAACTGTCTCAACAGTCACACTCTTGCACGGTATGACAAAGTTCTGCATTTCCCTGATAGCCTGTCGCAGAGATGTCATCATTTCTGGTCTTATCTGCACCATGAGGCCGTCTTCCACGATACTGGACTTAGCCGTCAACCCAGAGCTTGATTTCAAGGCACCGTTGAACACTACAAAACTGGCTCCCGTTACTGGATGCAGGAAAAGACAAAATCATCACTTGCTTGATTGATTGTTTCATTGACCGACTGATTAAAGCAATATTGTGAGACTTTGGACAAATTTTAAGATTTGGATGTTACAAAATGATACAATGATATCAGTTTTCACAATCATTTTGAGCCAAACAAATGAGGTAAAATAAAAAACAAAAACAAAAAAAAACTAAGCAGTGTGGAGACTGATATTGGTCTCTATCATTTTTGGTCAAGAAAACTTTCATTACATCGCCTGGAACAAGAATGTGTGTATATCAAACAATCTGATGGTGGTTCCTAGCCTTTTGTAATAGAAAAAAAAATTAACATATTTGCAAAATGACCTCAAGTGACCCCTTTTTTTACAATTTACATCACACATAACAATGTACCCAAGGGTGGTGGGTCCAAAGCATGTGAGAGAAACCAACAAAAGAGGCCAAGCATTAACATTTTTCTGCACATAGAGCCACACACACACACCACACAGCCCCACATACATCGGAGACCTTTTTTTATAATCTTCTTTCCAAACTAGGGACAATTAACCAATCAGGGGCACTGTAAGAAAGGCAGAAGTGCCTGTTGGAATAGAAGCCCCAATTTGATTGGTTACGTAGATGATTATATCATGTAATGAACCAATCAGGGGCACTGTACGAAAGTAGGCCTCATGAGGTAAAAAACACAATGTCTCACCTCTTCTGGGTTTATTCTGTATATTAATCGCCTGCGTCTGATAACTACCGTCGCGTTCTGAATGCACACCAGATGTGAGTCAGCCTCCGAGCTGAAATTGGCGGCGAGCGCCATCACATGCTCGTTGGAATTATTGAGTACTTTCATGACGTCGTCGTAGCGGTTCTTGGGGAAGTTGATGTTGGTTTCTCTGTCTTTCATTAGGATGGTGACACCGGGTATGACCGGCAAGAGGTACTGGTAATTCTTGAAATCCTGTGATGAGGCAGGAAATAAAAGTGCCAATAAATGGGCTATTCCCCTTAAAATCCACACATCCCGTATGGAAGACATGATCTTAATCTCCCACATAGGGAGTGTGAATTTCAAATGGAGTCACCCAATCAGTGTCGTCTGCTCCAAAATGGGCTATTCCAGTTGAAATCCATACACCCCGTATGAAAGACATGATCTTAATCTCCTACATAGGGAGTGTGAATTTCAAATGGAGTCACCCATTCAGTGTTGTCTGCTCTAAAAAATGGGCTTTTCCCTTTGAAATCCATACTCCCCTTACGGAAGACATGACCTTAATCTCCTACACAGGGAGTGTGAATGTCAGACAGGGCTACCTGAATGGCGACTCCATTTGCAATCTACACCCCATGTGGGAGATTAAGGTAATGTTTTGCATACAGAGTATATGCAGAGATGCCAACATTAACATCCAGAAAATAGGGAGGATTTAAACAACAACAAAAAGGGAAGTTTTCAAAATTACATGCAACTAAAGGCACAAAAATTGGCAGAAATAGGGAGGTTGCCAAATTTGGGTGTCAAAATGGCTAAAATGTTTACAAAATAGGGAACCTCCCTCTAAACATGATTGCAGTGTGAGGCATGCACTTATCAGACCCTGCAATGACTCCATTGATGCAGCCAGGCTAACCACAGAACGTCCGCTGAACAAAGTCAAGTTTCACTAGGACTATTTTTTTTTAAATACATTGCTTCTTTTATTCTCTTGATTATATTCCACAATCTAGTGGATTGCCTGTGATTTCATTGGATGAGAGCTTCACTTCAGGAAGAACAAGTGAAATTGGGGGAGGGAGACAAAAATACGCACATAATTTGGAATTTCTGTACTTGTTTTTGTTCTGACAGGCCCATGCTACCACCACTGATTCCTCATCTCCTTTGTTTTACTTACTGCAAGTAGGTTCATTATGGTGTGTCCTATCTCCCCAAAGACTGGTTTACGAAATCTCACACTCATCAGAGGACATGGGTAATCTGAAAACATAAAAGACAGGTTACAGGTTGATTCAAATCCCTAAGTCCTAATCCTAACCCTGACTTTAATTATAACTCCTATAATACATCCATGTGCAATAGTGTGATCAGTTATGGGGAACGAATTGGGGGTATTAGGGTCCTTGCCGCCAGACGCGGAAACAATGGAAAACAATTCTGCTTTATAATCACACTGTAATGCATTGTGTCGCTCCTTTGACACAATCAGTGCGTTGCGCCATGCAACATGTCTAGTATCGCGCACAAGCACTTTTTAGCGAACGCTAGGGATCGGGGAATAGGCTATGAGGGTATCATCCCCCTAAAATTTTTTTGTTTTTTGCTCTTTTAATGATGAAATACCATAATCCACTTCTGGAAAACCGGAAATCCGTAAAAAAAAAGGAAAACTTACATACCTGACTGATTACTTCAGGTGTTTTGAGAAAAACACAAATACCCAATAATTTGTACACCATGCATATATCAAAATGGCGGACAAGTCCGGCTTGTCTAGTTTTAATTCTATGGTTACAACCTTTTTTCACACGAGTCAAATATAAAAGTTACACTCAACCATGGCAAAAGGAAGTAAATTGCTAGTGATGTAACTAGAAGTTGCACCCTTTAATCATATTAGGGCACCCTTTAACCATATTAGGGCACCCTTTAACCATATTAGGGCACCCTTTTACCATATGTGACACGATCTGCTCCACGGGGGCCAAAGGAGGCATTTTTGAAAATTGAGTTACTATAATTATTATCTTGTATATATTCTTATGTATTTTATTGGTCTTTTTTACACATATTTTTGCCTTTATCTCAATTTCAAATGTGTCACCTTTGGCCCCCATGGGCCAGATCGTGTCACATATTAGGGCACTCTTTTACCATATTAGGACACCCTTTTACCATATTAGGCCACCCTTTAACCCTATTAGAGCCAATCATAGTACATTCACAGAAATTCCAATTGCTTTACATATCCACACTCACATCTAAACTCAGCTCCTAGTCTCAGCAGCAGTCTGAGCGGGAACACTTTGGCCCAAGGTGTTTCCCATTTCTGTAGAAGTACTGCAAATAAGTAGGGTGCTTCGGGTAAGACTAGCTGTCTCAGGCACTGAAAAGTTGGCTGTAGGTAGAGGAAACCGCCATGATCTCGACTGCCAAGAAATCCTGGCTGGGTACAGATAGTGTGACTCATATGGGACATTGTGTTTCCTGTAGAGAAGAATGATAACAGAATATATAGATATATATATAGAATGAAATGTTTTCATACTTATGTTGCCATTAAGTACCAAGATATCAAAAGCTCTATTTTGAATGGTTACTGAGATGATTATATCATGGAATGAACCAATCAGGGGTACTGTAAGAAAGGCAGTATGTAGAGTAGAGGAAACTGCCATGATCTGGGGTCGATTTCACTAAACTTTTGTAATCTTCTTAACCCAAGTAACTGTGTGTAAAGTTATGAATACCCAAATACTAGACGTAACTTTACGATGGGTCCCTGTAGAAATCCCTATTACTTACGAAGGGTACCGTTCGTAAGTAAGTTTCGAACGATTTCAAGACTTAATGAAGCTTCGTAAAGTTTATTGAAATGGACCCCTGGACTGCCAAGAAAACCTGGCTGTGTGCATATAGTGTGACTCATATGGGACATTGTGTTTCCTGTTCACCATGTGATAAGAGAATAAAGAGAATGAAATGTTAATACTTATGTTGCCATTTATCAATTCATCCACAGGGCTTCACAATTTACTTTTTTGGAATAAAAAAATAATAATTATGAAATATGAAATATAGCTAAATCCTAATCCTTTAAGGGGTGGGGTATGAACGTTTGGACAGTATTTATTGTGGGACATTAGATCACATCAGACATATCAAATTGCATTCTGAATACGAAGAATGTCCTTCTGATATCATATAATTTAGATTTTTTGAAATTCGCAATGTAATACACATTTTATGGCAAATGATTAAAAATTGTGATTTTTGATATTTAACAGTACTTGAAGTAAACTTTATAAAAATTATTTGATATCAGAAAGACATTCTTCGTATTCAGAATTAGTTGTAACTGGCAACGAAAGTCAAATTTTAATGTTTGAAAATTTTAATTTTTGAAAATAAAGGCCAAAACATGGCATTTTTAGGGCATTTTTCGAATGCTATAAAAATCAAGCGAATCAATTTTATATGTAATTTGGCAGTTTGGTCAAGATATGCGATACATAAAATACCAGTAATAAATATGCAAAGAATACAACACAGAACTATATAGTACAGCTGTATAGAGGAAACCTACATGATCATGGCTGCCAAGAAAACCTTGGTGCAAACATTATAATGTGACTCATGTGGGACACTGTACTTACTGTGACAAGATAATGCAGAATGAAATGTTATACTTATGTTGTATTTTATTCTAAGCCTGAAATGTCTTTGTTTGCAGGTTTTTTTAATTTGATTGAATATATGCAAAGTAATCACAAACACACCTATGTATGCACTCACACCCCTCCCCCCACACACACAAGTGGCAACAGGATAAAAATCACCGAATCGGAGAAGAAAATGGAAAACATAACAAGCTTATTTCTACCAAAAACGTTGGCTATTTTGGGTGTACAATTATCAAAAGGCCCAAGCAAACCCCATATATTACTAAAATTCCTTTTATTTTACTTGTCTATAGGCCTACTGTACTCTTAATATCCAAATCATTTTCTTGGCACTACCTATATGCAGAAACATCTCACAAGCTGCCATTTTGTTTTATTTCATTTGACCCAGTATTTCTAGAAAATTGACAAACTATATCCCTAGCATTGGTGAATTTTAGGGATTTTTTTAAAAAAGAAAAAAAAAACCTGGAATTTGACCTTTTAGAACACAGAAAACTAGCCACTGTTAACACACACCCTTAAGCTTGTAACATTAACAGTGCCTTTCAGAGTGAAATGTGTGTCCTCTGCATATATATCCTTGGAATGACAATGTGTTCAACACACTATCCTATAGAACACATGAGTGTATGTGAAATGCCTATGTGCTGTTGACATAAACCTATAAAAGTTAGTTTGGTTTTAGACATAAGGGAGTGGGAATGTCCAAGAATAATTCTAGAATGATTTTGGCCTGACAGTGTTGCATCCTGCCTTTCCCCAGCTACCCCTTGCTTCATCGCCTCTGGGTACCTACCTTTTGAAGGTTCTTCATAAACAGTCTGTAAATATACCTTGTGACCATCATTCTACTCAAAAACCTTTCTAAACCTCCCCTGGGTACCTTTACCCTTTGAAGCTTTTTCATAAACAGTAAATGAATATATAGTTGGGTAACAACTTTTCATCAGGCAAACACTCTAAGAATAGGGATGACCAATGAACCATCAACTTGATTAGAACACTCCCATAGACATGCAGGGAGCTCAGCTGTGCACTGCTTGAAAACGTTTTGTGTTTGCTGGAGCTGTGCACTGCTTGCACAGCCCCAGCAAACACAAAACGTTTTCGACATCATTCTCAAAAGGTTGTTAGAAAACGTTTAAATGTTGGGTTATATAAAGGGTATCAAAACATTTTAATAACATTCCAAAAACATTTTTGAAAATTTGGTACAAATCATTCTAAACAGAATGTTATTTTGGGGTTGAAAAAATATTTTGCAAAAACTGTTTGCCCAAAATATTTACAATAACGTTTTTATTTTTTTTTTTCGTGATCCACAGCCTCATCCCTCCACTTTTCCAAAAAAAGTTGAGATTTTTACACCACTGGATACCTCTGGCTACATAATGTTTATGTACCAAATATTTCTTGCAGATTAATTGTGTAGCAAAAATATCGCTAAATTTGAATTTCGTTCTGGTGCACCAGAACGAAATTACAACACATTGTCTATGGAGCAGTGTAATACACATAATCATGCATAACTCGCAAACGCAAAATCGGAATCAACTGAAATTTTGGAAATAAGCTTTTTTCGTGAATATCTACTGAAAAATGTCATAAAAAGAGGATGCTAGGATCACGAAATCCTCCTTTAAAATGTTTTCACGACCTTTATATAACCCGACATTTTAATGTTATTAAAACGTTTTGTAAAACACATTTTAAGAACATTTCTGTGTTTGCTGGGTGCAAATATTTTAACATAATGTTATTTACGTGTTGACAAAATATTTGGCCTAAAATGTTTGCAAAAAATAGTTTACAATGACATTTCGAAAACATTTAAAAAATATTTTTGTAGTGTGTTTTCATACAAAACGTTTTAAAACGATTTCATGACCTTTATATAACCTGACATTTTAATGTTATTAAAACGTTTTTACCTAAACCAAAACCCAAAATATAACTTATTTAAAAAGTTTTAAAAACGTTTTTGTGTTTGCTGGGGATATTTCTAAATTGAGCTCATTCTTTTATTTTTCAATATTTTTCTGTAAAAATTGGGGAAGTTAATGCCAGTTATATTTTGTAACTATCCTGCAAATTACAGCAACATAACTTATTTTGTTTTCCTGTAAGTGCGAGTCAAAATTGGTCTATCGCCACAGTGCGCTTAATTGCCAGTGGCTGAGATCAGCGCTGCTCAGAACGGCACAAAATGTTCAGATCAATAAGATCAGGTGAAAACCTTGGCCTACTGAGCTGTAATTTGGCAGAGTGGCCAGTAATACCTCTATCATACCCTCAGTAAAAAGGTTAAAAAGTTGAACAAGTAGATCTCGAGTTACAAATTAAATCAACAGCTTCCCTTTGGAATTTCCATACTCCTTTCGAATCATGTTAAGAAGACACCTTTCTGAACATAAATGTGAAGTTTTGTGCTCATTCGATGTATTTTTCACCTGATCTTGACCTTAAATGTTTTCTTATATTTAGGCCTATACCTACTACAACTTGCTGCTGGGTAAGACACACATTGTATTGTGACAACACAAGAACTGGATGTTGCTAGATAAAGCACCCAAAGCTGCCATAGAGGTTATCCGTGTTCTATAAGCTGCATATCCTATCAGCGACTGCTATACCTTGTTTAGGACTTTCAAAAGAAGTACCTGAATGTGTAACCATAAATGTTTCAAAATAGCCTGCCAAAGTCATGCAGGTAACTCCCGAGGTCATGCATTGAATTGGTTTGAATGAGGAATACTGTGGGAACCAGCGCCTTTTGTTAGAAGTCACACATGAGTGAAGTGGATAACCTCTATTGTTGTGAATGAGTCAATGAGCTTCAATGGCACTAAGATTTTGTTTGCATACACCTACTAATTGGTCATATTAAACCCAATAACATTGCAATTTTTGGTGCTGAAAAAAAGTTCACCTGGACTTAGTGCAATTTTGATTTTGTGCCATATCGGCCCGATTCGCCATCTTGGATAATTTTTGGAAAATGTTCTCTAAATGCATGATTTCAATGCCTCGGTTTGAAAAAATAATTTATGCCATTGACTAGTACAGTGAGATTTCATAAGAAACCTCCTTTGATACTTTCACAATATGCTTGTTTCATGTTTGCATATATTTTAAAATAAAGAAATATATAAAGGTAAATATATGCTTATGCCAATTTTGCTTCCAATTGCTATTTTTGGACTTCGTCATTTTATTTGGTTCCAGTGACCGGTCAGAATGGGAAACTTTGAAAATTCATAATTCGAAAAGTTTTTGACCGATTTTGACCATTTAACCACCAAAATACTTCTGTTGATGAGTTCTATCCAGAAAACAATCTTTTGTAGCAATAGGGGCAACATGAAATTTTGATGGTCATCCCTACTAAGATGCAGCTTACATCCTGGACAGCCCCCCCCTTTTCGTGGCAACCCCCTACCTCACCTCTCCTCTCTTGGGTACATACCTTTTGAAGTTTCTTCATAAACAGTCTGTAAATGCGTGAATATATCTTTGGGTACAACTTTTCATCAGGCAAACACTCTAAGACGATGTAGCTTACATCTTGGACAGCCCCTCCCCACCCTTTCTCCAGCTACCCTCCCCTCCCCTCCCCCACCTCACCTCCCCTGGGTACCTACCTTTTGAAGTTTCTTCATAAACAGTCTGTAAATGTGTGAATATATCTTTGGGTAACAACTTTTCATCAGGCAAACACTCTTACGATGAAGAAGCTTTCATCCTGGACAACTTCCCCACCCTCTCCCTGGCTACCCTCTCTCCCTCCCTCGGTACCTACCTTTTGAAGCTTCTTCATAAACAGTCTGTAGATGTGTGAATATATCTTTGGGTACCATCTTCTCATCAGGCAAACACTCTAAGACGATGACGATCTCGTCCTGACCGGCTGTCGTCATTCCTTTGGTGGCAAAACACCAGCAGGTTCTATTGACGCAGCAATTTACTGGAAGAAATGCGATAATAATAATCATGGTATTAAACTATGGTCCCACATTTGGCAAAAACAATTTTGATTTAGAGAAAGAGAAATATTGTTTTCAGTATTTGCAAAAAAAAGAAAAAAAAAAAAAAAAGTCAACAATGGTTGATAACAGAGGCTGGAGCCTGGAACCCTTTTAAAACAAGTTGAAATAATTAAAAAAAGTGCACACTAAATTTGAAAAGTGCACACCATATTTTTACCGGACTGTGTGCATTTCAACGGTAATGGCATTGGTAAATTGGCAAAAATTATGTTGTAAACTCGAAAGTGAACCGGTTTTTAAGCTTACCTAACAATTTTCCAGGAATTATCTTTGTAAAAATGACCTCTATCAAACGCCCCTTTTAAAAAAAATTTCACGTCCAGGGGTATTGATTAGACGATACAAAAGGGCATTTTGTGATCCAGACTCACCCCCCAAAAAAAGTTGAAACTGGAAACCCCTGGCTATATAATAATTGTGTACAAAAAATTATTGTAGATTAATTAGTTTAGCAAAAATACCGTCAAATTTGAATTACGTTCTGGTACACAGAACAAATTACAACAGTGGTCTATTGAGCAGTGTAATACACAAACGTAAAGTCGATAATCACAGACATTTTGGGAATAAGCTTTTTCGTGGATATCTACTGAAAAATGTTACAAAAAGAGGATGTTAGGATCACAAAATACTCCTTTAAGTGTCCAAAAAGTCACTGATCCCAAACTTGTGTTTCCAGTCTCCTGATATATATATGTAGAATAATTTGTGGTGGGATCACAGGATATAGTTTGATCAGCTTGTAATCGGCTGGCCTTATAACATCATGGATTAGTAGTGGTAAAAGCCTAACAATTCCCACTGATTACGAGTTGATCAAACTATAAACAAATTATCATGTCTAGCATAAATAGGTAAACTTTCATTGTAGTACTTACAGTTAACTATTTTGACCATAACTAGAAGATTCTTGTTGAGAACAAAAACTACAGGATTGGAGTTGTCTTCACCTGGAGTGAAAACAGTAATAATAATAATTAAAACAAGAAGAAGAAGAAGAAGAAGAAGAAGAAGAAGAAGAAGAAGAAGAAGAAGAAGAAGAAGAAGAAGAAGAAGAAGAAGAAGAAGAAGAAGAAGAAGAAGAAGAAGAAGAAGAAGAAGAAGAAGAAGAAGAAGAAGAAGAAGAAGAAGAAGAAGAAGAAGAAGAAGAAGAAGAAGAAGAATTACATGTAAATTACCCCCATAAAAGCAACAAACAAAACCAGGGAACTCATAAAAACTGAATATTAATCAGGCTTATTTCCAATCGAGGTCCTTTCACCAAATTATTAAAAATGGAGGCAGATAAAAAATTGGACAAGGGGAAATAAACAAGAATTAGATAAGTGAGCAAAGGGAAGACAGTAAAGAAACAACCTCATTGCATTGGAAATAGCCATTGAGAGATGTTTACGTATTGCACTTAAACTTGATGGGGGTGTACTCAGTACAAATGACCATACGGGAAGTGCTTCTAACATGAGTAGCATTTGCTGTCTTTTGGAAATCAATAACCCCATTTTTAGGCCAATTTTGGTATATGGACAGGTCCTTTTTTCAAAATTTTCTCAACTTTTTTGGAAAAATTTGCCTCACTATAGCCAAAAATTTTGGAAATCTCCCAAAAATTCAGGTAAAAATTGTAAAAACTAAGACAATATTATAATATAAAATTGGATCGATTGAGCCCATATTTATATAGTCGAGTCCAATATTTCAAAACTCGAGAGCAAATAGCGAGACCAATAAATATTGGGTGACTGTAAAGCATCAAATTTTATCATTATTATGTGTTGGATCCAATATTTTCACACACTTGAATTCATCAAAACATAATAATGTGTTAAATTTGGCTGAAAATTTTGACTTTTGGTATGAAAAATTGGTATATTGATGGATCCACTTTCAATTGTCATACAATAGCAAAAGTTATTTGTAAATAGATGTAATAACTAGAATTTCGCGGTTCTCGACTTGTGCGGTTCTCGACGCAAAGCGTCGGCCGCGATGCCTCCACCTTGACGCGTATCATTTGAACCGGTGCCCATACAACAGTTTAGTAACTTGACCTTAGATGACCCCTGGGTGACCTTGGATGACCTTCCAAAAATAGGACTCTAAATGTTGACTGCACCCACCAAGTTTCATGCCCATACAACAGTTTTTAGTAACTTGACCTCAGATGACCCCGGATGACCCCAAAATGACCTTCCAAAATTTTGGCTCTAAATGTTGACTGTACCCACCAAGTTTCATGCCCATACGACAATTTTTAGTAATTTGACCTCAGATGACCCCTGGATGACCTCGGGTGACCTTGACCCACTGACCAATACAAACTTGTTCTTTCTAGGGTCAAGATGCACCCACCCACCAAGTTTGAGGAACATGCGACCCCTAGTCTCCGAGAAAATGGTATTTTGCTTGTTACGCATACATTATGCAAATTAGGTACTTATTTACCATATTTTGCGCTGAAAATTTAATCAGGTCAAGAACCTCTGGCCCCGCTACTCCCCACCAAGTTACGTCACTGTAACCCATACGGATCTCCAGATAATCTGTTCACAAGGTTTTTTTGCTTGATACGCATAAATTATGCAAATTAGGTATGTAATTAGCATATTTTGCGCTGAAAATCTAATCAGGTCGAGAACATTTGGCCACGCTACTTCCCACCAAGTTACGTCACTGTACCCCATACGGATCTCCAGATAATCTGTTCACAAGGTATTTTGCTTATTACGCATATTACGCATAAATTATGCAAATTAGGTACTTAATTACCATATTTTATGCATTTAAAACCTCCTATAATTTGAAGACCCCAATGACCATCCCTCCACCAACTTGCATCACTGTACGCCTTACCAGTTCTGAGAAATTGCACTGCAAGCTCGGACGGACAGACAGACAGACAGACAGACGGACAACCAGGAAACATAATACCTCCGGTGGAGGCATAAGGAGGCATAAAAAGTATTGAAGAGGCATCCACCATAGATCCTAAGATCTAATATATCTGGCTGGAGTGCCTAATGAATTAGTGACACTTATATCATGACAAGGTTCACACCTTCCAAGGAACATATTTTCTCTATACCATTGGTTCCTATGACACAGAAAACTACCAAATATCAAGGGGGAAAATGTCAAAAAGTAGCCCAATTCCATTCTTTGCCATTGCTTATTATAATGAGACAGGAAATCTTTTAATCCACCCAATTGATAAGCCAGTTCCTATTATACAGTACAGGAAGACATACATGGGCCATTAATTAACACCATAAGCCTAATTACTAATAAACCTGGGAGGACACATAACTTGCTATGTCATGCAACATTAGGCCTAAACAAATTTATTCCCCTTTCCTGACCAACCCAAATTTTTGACATTTCCAAAAATGTTTTAGTGTACAAAAGAATACTGACTGAAATTGTAGATTTTTAGGAAAAGTTTTTTAGAGGAATCTTTTATTTTTAATATTCTTTCCTAAATGACCAACCTAAATTTTCCAAATTTCCAAAAATGCTTTTACTGTACAAAAGAAACTGTTGATTTTTAGGAAAATGATTTTTAAAGGATTCTTTTATTTTTATTTTATTTTTCAATATCCATCCAAAATGCAACATTGCTGAATTAACACTTCTTAACTACTCAGAACATTAATTGAAGTAGTTCAAATAGTCATACCCATATATTGTTAGTGTTTACAATATAATGAATTACAAACAAAAATCCAGAGGTATAGTTGTAGCATTATTGAAGATAAATAAATCCATGATAGAGCTATTCCAGTTGAAATCCATACACCCCTTATGGAAGACACTACATAATATTCCACACAATTAGTGACACTTGTGTCATGACAAGGTTCACACCTTCCAAGGAACATATTTTCTCTATACCATTGGTTCCTATGACACAGAAAACTACCAAATATCAAGGGGGGAAAATGTCAAAAAGTAGCCCAATTCCATTCTTTGCCATTGCTTATTATAATGAGACAGGAAATCTTTTAATCCACCCAATTGATAAGCCAGTTCCTATTATACAGTACAGGAAGACATACATGGGCCATTAATTAACACCATAAGCCTAATTACTAATAAACCGGGGAGGACACATAACTTGCTATGTCATGCAACATTAGGCCTAAACAAATTTATTCCCCTTTCCTGACCAACCCAAATTATTGACATTTCCAAAAATGTTTTAGTGTACAAAAGAATACTGACTGAAATTGTAGATTTTTAGGAAAAGTTTTTTAGAGGAATCTTTTATTTTTTAATATTCTTTCCTAAATGACCAACCTAAATTTTCCAAATTTCCAAAAATGCTTTTACTGTACAAAAGAAACTGTTGATTTTTAGGAAAATGATTTTTAAAGGATTCTTTTATTTTTATTTTATTTTTCAATATCCATCCAAAATGCAACATTGCTGAATTAACACTTCTTAACTACTCAGAACATTAATTGAAGTAGTTCAAATAGTCATACCCATATATTGTTAGTGTTTACAATATAATGAATTACAAACAAAAATCCAGAGGTATAGTTGTAGCATTATTGAAGATAAATAAATCCATGATAGAGCTATTCCAGTTGAAATCCATACACCCCTTATGGAAGACACTACATAATATTCCACACAATTAGTGACACTTGTGTCATGACAAGGTTCACACCTTCCAAGGAACATATTTTCTCTATACCATTGGTTCCTATGACACAGAAAACTACCAAATATCAAGGGGGAAAATGTCAAAAAGTAGCCCAATTCCATTCTTTGCCATTGCTTATTATAATGAGACAGGAAATCTTTTAATCCACCCAATTGATAAGCCAGTTCCTATTATACCGTACAGGAAGACATACATGGGCCATTAATTAACACCATAAGCCTAATTACTAATAAACCTGGGAGGACACATAACTTGCTATGTCATGCAACATTAGGCCTAAAAAATGTATTCCCCTTTCCTGACCAACCCAAATTTTTGACATTTCCAAAAATGTTTTAGTGTACAAAAGAATACCGACTGAAATTGTAGATTTTTAGGAAAAGTTTTTAGAGGAATCTTTTATTTTTTAATATTCTTTCCTAAATGACCAACCTAAATTTTCCAAATTTCCAAAAATGCTTTTACTGTACAAAAGAAACTGTTGATTTTTAGGAAAATGATTTGTAAAGGATTCTTTTATTTTTATTTTATTTTTCAATATCCATCCAAAATGCAACATTGCTGAATTAACACTTCTTAACTACTCAGAACATTAATTGAAGTAGTTCAAATAGTCATACCCATATATTGTAAGTGTTTACAATATAATGAATTACAGACAAAAATCCAGAGGTCTACTGTCTGTTCAATTAGCTTAGATTCTTGAATTTTTAAGATATTTGAAAAAATAAATAATTGTGGCCAAAGTCATCAAAGAAAAGTGTTAGCACAGCCTAAGACCTAACATGGTTTATACTTTTCAAATTCCAAAGTTCAATTTAAAACCCCATTTCTTTTCAATTTTGCCTCATTTTAGGTAGTTACTTGGGTCCACCATAAGGGTTCGCGACCTTTTTACAAATCGAGTGGGACGGTCCATTCTCAACTTAGGGCATAGACCCTATCCAATTTGGCAAAACAATCTGTCCACCAATCTGTTCTGCCATTCCAATGGTTCTCTCGTTCCGGTTATTGGATAGATTCTATAGGTGATGATGGTCCACCAGTTTTTGTTACACGAAATTATATGGCGCGATTACGTTTTATGCATAACATTATTCTGAGCATTATTTTTTCCTAAACAATGACATTAAAATTATGGATTTCGTTCTTATTTCAACTGGTTTACAATGTAACTTGAGTTTTGTTTAAGGGGGTACTACACCCCTGCCCAATTTTGTGCCTATTTTTGCATTTTTCTCAAAAATTATAGCGCATTGGTGACAAGTAAGATATGACAGCGTTCAAGCTTTGACTTACGCTTACGGACAAAGGTGTGAAAAAAATTATTTAGGGGTGAAAACAATAAAAATTCTTGATTGTTTATATGCTTCCAAGGGTAAAATATCATGTAGTTTCAGATTCTGGCACTTAAAACTCCGTATCTTTTATAGATTTCAAGTAAAATTCAGTTTTATGTCTGATTTTGGCGAAAATAGCCATTTTGGGGTGACAAAAAAATTGACTTGCAGATTTCCTGTGAGTGTATGAACATGAACACTATTAAATAGAGCCTAAATTTCTATACTAAGTGTGTAACAAGGGTACAATTGTGATATTAAAAGCATTGAATGGGATCAACATCTTTCTTTATTTTCGTAGCAGCAGTAGAAACTTGAGCGCTCGGGTGACAATTGATTTGGAAAAAAGTACAACATTTGCCTCATTTTCGAATTGAAAAGGCCATATCTCCACAATGGTATGAGCTATAGGAATGCTTTAAGTGTCTTTTTGCTCAGTATTTCAATAGCTAAATGGTAATATAATAAATAAGTAAGCTTCATTTACAGAAAAGAAAATAACTTACAATATGCTACCCCCACCCCTAAGAATTTTGAGGGCGTGAAAAATTAATGGATTCTCTAAAAAATAAGTCCTTCAAAACTGGGAGGTTTAAGGCTAAACAAACACAAACTTGCTCTTGCCAATACCTCCCTCTAGAGCAAGTTTATGTTTATTTAGCCTTAAGTATCCCCATTTTGAAGGACTTATTTTTTTTAGAGCAGATTTTCACTCATATTTGAGGATTTCGGCAGAAATATGCTTGTACATTGCTATGGGGAAAATTTTCAAGTTGGTAATTATGCATTTTTTATGTCAGATTCAGTTTCTACACAAAATTTCACCCTAGAAAATGTTCCTTTACGTAGGATATCTTTCACTTTAGTGTTTTCACCATTCTGGCCACCAAACGTAAGTCAAAGCTTGAATGCTGTCATATGTATATTATAGGGGCAAGGACTACAACTACTGCACTGAAAATTTTATTTCAGCACAGACAACAGTTGTGGAGTTACAGTCAAAAATGAGGGAAAACCAATATTTGATCAATAAATCAATAACTACTTGCCTTGAGTTGCTGAATTTTCAGTGCAGTAATTGTAGTCTTTGCCCGTATAATTTACATATCTTACCTGTCACCAATGCACTAGGTGTATAATTTTTGAGAAAAATGCAAAAATAGGCACAAAATTGGCCAGGGGTGTAGTACCCCCTTAATACCATCATTCCTTCCCAAGAATACCAGCTTTCGCTTGACATTTTCAGATACAGTGACTTTACAAGAATTGTTTTCTGTAACCTGATTGTTTTAAATAATATTTTCTGATGCAAAAATTCTTTTGTTTCCAAATGTCCTTCTCATGCAAAAAAAAACCCGGAATAACAAATTGAAAATAAATGTGTAATTTTATAGTAGACCTATAGGCGATACCTTCTCAGACCAATTCAGTAAAATAAATAAATAAATAGATAAATAAGTAAATAAATAAATAAATAAATAAATAAATAAATAAATAAATAAATACACAAGGAATGTATTTATATATATAAGTTGGGCATATTTTAGAACAGCTTAGTTCATAAATAATAACGTAATGTTTCAACAGTAGGGTTTCAACACAAATTGTGCATACTGGCTATTTTGATGGACAATACTTCCTGATACGGATGGTCGAATAAATACTATCTCAGCGCATTATGACATTTGTCCCCATTGCTCTAAATGGATTGATTCAAAAAAGTTTATGGTACCCGACGTTCTACGGCTTTTTATAAAAATATCGCGGAAAAGACCAAAATTGAAAAGAAATGAGGTTCTAAACTGAACTTTAGAATTTGAAAAGTATAAATCATGTTAGGTCTAAGGCTGTGCTAACACTTTTCTTTGATGACTTTGACCACAATTTTCTATTTTTTCAAATATCTTTAAAATTCAAGAATCTAAGCTAATTGAACAGACAGTAGTTGTAGCATTATTGAAGATAAATAAATCCATGATAGAGCTATTCCAGTTGAAATCCATACACCCCTTATGGAAGACACTTCATAATCTTCCACACAAGGAGTGTGAATTTCAAATGTGGTTATCTTTGATATCTACACCTCCTGTGTGGGAGATTAAGGTCATAGGGGGTGGTGGATTTCAACTGGAACAGCCCATATTGCAAGCTGCTGATTATGTAACCTTGGTCTTTGTCAATCAGAATTTTGCATGTTACAGGATATATTGCAGACTTTAAAAATGGTTAAAAATCATATGACGTAAGGAGTCCTTAATATTTATTAAATAAAATTTTATAGTATTGGATTTCTCGCTTATTTGATAAAAAAATATTGCTAGTTATCACACACCAGAAGCAACTGAAGAGTTTGAAGTCAACTGATTGCAAATTTTCTGATCAAGCGACAGCAATATACAACAAAAAAATATGACAAAATCTGATCCAATCAGACTAAAGTCTTAGAGCACGGAACGATCGTTTGAACATTACTTGCTCAATACCCAATCTTGCCGTATCATACTTGGATGTAAAGTTATGAACTTTTTTACATGTCCCTTTTCTAATGTTTTTAATTGGTTTTCTCTTGTGCCAACTTTGGTCTGATTGGATCAGATCATGTCACATGATATAGGCATTAAGATTGCTCAAGTAGTATGAGGATGTAAATGGCTATACTTAAGCATTGGGAAAATGTGTGATTTTTGAGAGCAATATGCCTGTGCCAAATTTTGAAGAAAAAAAGTGGTGCAAGGGAACCAAGCAAGCTGGACACTTGATTGGAGCACTATCTTTATAAGCGAATGCTAGGGATTAGGGAAGAGGCTATCAGTGCTCTCCTTTTATGATGAAATATCATCATCCAATTCTGGAAATGTAAAAAAAAAAAAAAAAATTAAATTTAAATAAATAAAAAAATAGCAACTTACTTCTGAGATCAGCAAGGAGCTGTTCAACATCTGGGTTTTCTTCGACCATAAATTCTAAAATATAAGAAAGAAAGAAATCATCGCTGATGAGACTGAATGACGGGTTTAGACAAGAAAAGCTCATGAATGCCCGTTATGTAGCAGCCAGCTGGTTCAGCTAGTCATGTACCTATCAAAAACATTGATTCTTCAAACTGTGCAACGTTTCCACGAAATATACAATATCAGGGCTCCCATACTTGGCTCCTTTCCAATTTAAGGACTTTTTAAGGACTTCCAAGGTCAAACAATCTGACTTTCCAGGATTTTATGACTGTGTGTACCATGAAATATAGCGCTACAAGATATTTATATTGAATGGTTTTGAGTGTGGGAAAATATTGCATGAGTTGAAGATGCCTGCAATATTTTTTTTTTATCGAGTGCAACTTATTCTTTCATTCAATATTATTATTATTATTTTTATCAGAATGAATTGGTAAAATTAATAACTTTGACTGATTTAACCTAACTCAATGTGAGTGTAATACCAATCAGCAAAATGTACGCACACACACACATCATCTGCGCACAAAAATTGTAGTCATCCGGGCACTAGCTGCGATATGCAGATTTATTGTACCACTGAAGGCTGATAAAAATAACAATGGGGCGTATTTTGCCATTCAGCTTTTTAGCTGCAAATTGGTTTTGAATAAATCTGAATCCTAGAGTATTTAAAATTGTCAAGGACTTTCAAGGACAAATTTCCAGGACTTTCCAGGTTTTTCAAAATTCAAGGACTTTCAAGACCAAGGTGCATCATGGGAACCCTGAGTAAACATTGTATGAACGTGGTTCATACATGTGAACATGATATGGTTCATAAATGGAATTTCATATTTTATACTGCAACTACAAAGTAGCAAATGACATAAAAAAATGTGAAATATTTGTCTGCATATAAAAATACATAAATATTCACAATTTTCACAATGTGTACATAGTTTCAATGGAATGAATACGGGGCCACAACATGCACTACCTATCAAGAGATTACAAACACTAGGATCCACAACATGTTCATCTATCAGGGCACAGGTCTTTAACCCCAATACATTTGTACACTCATTGAATGACCTTTGACAATTTGGGTACAAAAACTCATACTCTGCATCTTGAGGTCAAATTTTGCACTATGAGTGTTTAATTGCAGTTATTGAACTATGCCATTGGGATGAGGCAATTATGGTCCATAGTGAAAAAGGCTCTACCTGCAATAGCTGCCTTATAGACATTTGACAATTTCTGCATTCTAATTGTACATATATGATACCTGGCAGCTATTACAGAAAAGGCCTTCTTGTATGCACTAACCACCTCTAAGAACTATTCTGATTGGTTACAAAGAGAGCGATGTCATGTATTGAGCCAATCAGAGATTACGATAAGAATAGTCATAAGAGCAGAAGGAGATTAAACTTAAAATGCTCTATTTTCATTGGTAATCATATGATTATAGCATGTAATTTAACCAATCAGGGGCTCTGGATATATGATATTACAGAAAAGGCCTTGTATGTACTAACCCCTCGACATCTACTATATGGGTCACAGACAGTCCTATGATGATATCTGTTTTATATTTCCCCTGTGCTCAATTAGCCCGAGGGACTCACACCTCTGTCTCTACTTTGCTTCAAGGTCTGAGGGTGTCTACCTTAGACTGTGATACTATAAGGGAATAGGACTCATGGGGCCAAGTTACATCCCCATTGATTGGTTACTCAGATGATTGTATCATATAATGAACCAATCAGAGACACTGTAAGGGAGTAAATTCTGGGGGGGGGGGATATGGATGACATTTTAGGCTTATTGTTCTCTACGACCAAACGCAGCGGGACACAAGTATATCACTATAACAATTACTATAGCAACCTACTAAATACGACAACCAGTAACTAGGACACCGACCTACCAACACCTAACAACCACCCTACCTCCTTTAACCTCAGTCGTGCAAACTATAGGTGGCAAGGCGCCCTCATTGTGTGGTATAAGACTATGTGACCCCGCTTGGTTTAATAATCTCCTTCTTGAACCACCCTGTATACTTGTACCACCCTGTACCTCCACGTGCTCTTTAGAAGTAGGAGGTGACTGAGAATTCAAGTTTGTTTTATTGTGACTCTTGGTGGCGCTATTACTCGGTAAATCACCTTGGTCAACGCCAGGATGGATTCCGTCTGAAAATCGGACGCGGCGAGTTTCTTTGGGTCCCGAACCTGTACCTGTAGATGCAGTGAATACAAGTAAAAAATATACATATTATAATTGGTTGTGTAATAATCAAGTGTACCCCTGGGGTGATGTCTCAAATTTGTCTGCCAAAAATTGTTTGCCCTCGCCTAACATTTTTTGACAGGATGAAAGGGGAGGCAAACAATTTTTGGCACAGATTTTGGAGAACCCTAAAGAGCTGTAGAAAAACATCCAAATATGCACAGTTTCCTGATAGCTGTGCTCGCACTACATGATTCAAAGAAGGGCCAAAGATTTTGTGGCATGACAGGGGCCCCTCCTTTCGAGTGCTAGGGCCTCATTACAATTCACCCCTGGTGTACAAACAATTATTGCACCACCTCAAACCAATGTCTTGTGTGTCATTTAAAAGGGCATTTTGTGATTCACAGCATCATCCCCCCACTTTTCTCAAAAAGAGTTGAGATTTTTATACCACTGGAAACCTCTGGCTCATAATAAATAAGTCATTTAGCAAAAATATCATAAAATTTGAATTACGTTCTGGTATACCAGAATGAAATTACAACATGGAGCAGTGTAATACACATAATCATGCGTAACTCGCTAACGCAAAATTGGAATCAACTGAAATTTTAGGAATAAGCTTTTTTCGTGGATATCTACTGAAAAATGTCATAAAAAGAGGATGCTAGGATCACGAAATACTCCTTTAACCCCCATGAGCACTACCTGCCGATCTAACATTGCCTGATTGGTCAATTACATTATATCTTCACTTTAATCACCAATCAGAATGGAGCTTTGCAAATAATTCACCCCAATTTTTTGTGTGGTGAAATTATTCTAACAATGTTGCTGATTGGTCTAATTGAAAATGAAAACTTCTTTTTGGCCAATTGGCAGGCAGTTCTCATAGGCTTAAGTTGTATGTAAAGGTGGGTGGTCCATAGAGACCTCCAGGCAACAATGCCGTACCTCCATTTTCGTAGACAATGACATTTTGGTACCAAAAATTTTCAGAAAAAAACAATGGGGTTTCCAGTGATACTTGGTATATCAATGATTCCTTTTTACCCAATTTTGGTGTATAGATGGGTCCTTTTTTCCAAGTTTGTCATTTTTTTTGAAAATGGCTCAATTTTCCCCAAAATTTGTGGGCAAAGTTGTAAAAACTCATTGTCTTGTTTTCCTACATACAGAACAAATGTTTTGCTGATCCCAGTTACGTGTGAAGTTGGGACATTGTGTGAACATCCCGGGGGGTTACACCCATTGTGGCCTGTACACCATCCTCAATAATAAAAATGTGTAAAAAGGGTAGCTTTTCATGAGTAGGCGCGTATCGTGTTTAGGGTGTCAAAAACATGAAAAATTGAAAAAAAGGTAGCAAAATTGCAATTGCTCAAACACGGAAATGAAGTTTAGGGTATGAAATTTGATGCAAGGAATAAAATCCCTGTTTAGGGTGTGAAAACAGGCGCGTGTTACCTGTTTAGGGTATAGTTTTAGCCAAGGGTTAAATCCTTGTTTAGGTGCTTTTCAAAAGTTGATTATCGCGGATGGTGTACAGGCCACAATGGGAGTGACCCCGGGTGAACATTACAAATATGCCCCAAAAAAAATCAAGTTTGAAAAATGAAAAACAGAAATTTATTGAAAAAGATCATATGTTATGGCTTTAAATAAAGTGTAATTTGTGTGAATGATTAACACTATGTGCAAGAAATTCCAAAGACTAACCCCATGGGCACTACAAGCTGCATTAACAGCATCTAAGAACTATTCTGATTGGTTACAAAGAGGGCTATGTCATGTATTGAGCCAATCAGAGATATAGTAAGAATAGTCATAAGAGCTGAAGGAGATTAAGCTTAAAACCAGCACAAGCTGTATTTTGATTGGTTACTCGGATGATTATATCATGTAATAAACCAATCAGGGGCTCTGTATTAAAGAAAGGTAGTGCCCATGGAGTTAAGAGATGATTACCTTCGTTTGCTGGTCTCCTTAGTGACGATTTGTTGACAGGAACCATAACACTAGGGGGCGCTACAGCTGATGCATCTGGGTTGAGTGTAGCGGTCTGCGAGGGTTGCTGTGTAGGGGGAACAGTAGAGCAATACTCAGCTGGATTATGGGTCGGGGGCATTGGGTGGCGGTTCTGTCTCTGCAATGATTGAGCTGAAATTATAAATGAAATTTAAAAATATTGTTATGGGTAATATTTTTTTTCTGTTTTGTCGCAAAGCCACACATCCTCATCCAATCCAATCTAAAAATGGAGGACTAAAAATAAAACTTTTGACATCATCTAACAGCATTTCTGATTGTTGGAAACTTGAAATGCTCATTTCCATTGCAAATTATGACTAGGCTTTAAACTATTTATGGTCAATACCCTCCTTGATTGGTTTAAATTGGGCACAATATTCATTTGGCCAATCGGCATGTAGTTCTCATGGGGTTTTACCTATAAATAACATAAAGCAGCTATGGTGTATATAGCATTTTGCACCTGAATTCTTCATATGTCCCAAGCAACTATCGTGTGAATAACAATTTGCAAATATATTCTTTTTGTGTAAAAAATGTAGAGTTCGATAAGGAAGCTTGGAAACACAAATTTTAAAACAAGCGAAACAGTTAAAAATTGGAAAAGTGCGAAAAATTAAATGGGTTGAAAATTTCCACTTTCAAAGTGGTCTGAAGACTACCCCACAGCAAAGTATGGTAAAAATAAACACACATCTCAGGGTTGCCAGGCCTGGAATTTGATAGCCCAATTGGCTACTTTTGAAGATTTTCTCAATGACCAAACTGGCTCAGTTCCTCAGAGCTGCAAACTGCACCATGGCTGTGAAGTAGCCACCGAGCCTGGTGACTGGGGTGAAATTTGTTATTGCCAGGGATGGGTTTACACATCCAGCATTGTACCAGTGCTAATAGGGGGGGGGGAGCGCAACGATTTATAGGGCGCTACACACGCACCAACGCCTAGTTGTTGATCCACTGACTACTACAGCCCCACATCATTCCATAAACCATTTAACAACAACTTAGAGACTTTACTGCTTATAATTAGAAGCACACACCCGACAATTATCAGTAAGTTCCTTGTCTAGGGGAATCTCAAATTAACCACCACCAGGGTTCGAACCCGCAACCTCTCGCACCATAGTCAAACACCTTATCAATTGAGCTAACTAGAAATCAATGGTTTTTAAAAAATTGGGTGACTTTTCGACATTGATTGGCTCTTGAGACATCTGGTAGTTTCCTGTGCCATAGAAACTAATATATGGTTAAGAGAAAAATTGGGTGACTTTTCCACATTGGCTCCTGCCTGAGAATACTCAGGCTCCTGCGACATCTGGTTATTTCCTGTCCCATAAAAACCAATGTTTAAGAGAAAAATTGGGTGACTTTCTAATTATTTGATCCGCGATACAGGTTGAAAATTGCTGGCAACCCGGACTAATCTATTCATACATGATACAGCAGACAGTATTCTATGCTGAAGGCACTAGGATATTGAACACTCTCATCTATCAGCACACAGTTCATTAACCCCACTATGTCTGTACACTAGCAAGTGACTTTTGCATGGGTTGTGTACTAAAACTCATCCTCTCCAATGTGGGGTCAAATTTTGTGCCATGATAATTGAATGAAGGTCAATGAATTGCGCAGCAAGAATTGAGATTATTCTGGCTGGCTTGTAGTAGTGAGGAGACAGAGGAGATACACTGATGTTTACCAGCATGGACAGACCATTATGTATACCATATTGGACCTCATAAATGCCCTAGGCGCTGAAAGGGGCACATATAACCAATTTTGTAAGTCAAAGTGTATAAATGCCCTGGGCGCTAAAAGGGGCACATATAAATAATTACCAATTTTGTAAGTCAAAGTGTATAGTTGTCATGCAAGAGAATAATGCTGCATTTCCCAAAAAAATTGAAGTACCGAATTGTGGAATATTTTATTAAATTTCACGGCTGCCTGTTTGACCGTGAAAAGTGTAGAAAGTAAACCCCGCGAAAATTTCCCGCAAATCAACAAATTTCTGAGAATTCTATGTCAAGGTATTTTTTTCTACATTTTTTTGCTGTAAATCAACTAACATTTTTAAAACCAAATATCATGTTATAAGTGCACTCTAGGGGCCTGGGCACATATGTGACATGATCAAGGGGAATGAGTCGCATGTCGACCCTGGTCGAAAATGAGTTTTACATATGTTTCAAAGGAGAACGTTTAGAGCTTTCAGAAACTGAAAACCCCATGTTGATATGACTTTTATTTGCAATGTTACGTCAATTTATTGATCGCTGAAAACAATATAAAACAGAAGAATTTTAACATTTCTTTGTCAATATCTCAAAATCAATATTGGTGACATCCGACTCATTTCCCTTGATCGTGTCACATATGTTCACAGGGGCACCAATAGAGAGTTCCCGTGTTTTCAAGCGGAACGGACTACAATAGTGTTTATAACGTGATTCGCACCGCCGTATTCCTCATTCCTTTGATTTGGTCAATGACCCTATTGGTGCTACATTCTACAAAATAACATTTGCTAATTATTGCGCGAGTGTTGGTATTCTGAAAATTGTAAACGGAGTTTAGGTTTCCCTCCAAGATGGCGGGTAACCCAAAACACGGGAACTCTCTATTAGGGGTAGCAGTATGCACACAGGAGCACCAATTAAGGTTTATCCTTTGTGTAGCTTAATTTCTCAATGGAGTCTTTACACTAGTATATCTCAAGAATATCTTACACGAAGGATACACTCTAATTAGGGCAGCCTACTAATATTAAGTCGTTGAAAAATACAGTCATTTATTTTAAAATGTTAACTAAGTTACGGATCCCTGTCATATGACAGGGGTTTCTATTTTTATATATGAACTAAATTTTTTTCTCCAAATGTATTTAAGCTTAAGGCTAACAAGATTTAAAACATAACTTGCAATTGGTTTGAATTACAACCATGTTTTCCAGTATCTGTGACTTAATATTGCAAAGACCTTTTACGCTGCCCGATTTAGGCGCGGTTTGTGGCGTAAACATGAAGGCAGGTTCTGATTGGCTAATTGAATCAACTCATCATCATCTCATTCATCGATCAATGTGTTACATTGCGCAACAAAGATGTAGTTCTTTTATGTGATCAGTCGCCCAGTATGAAAAGACCTTGCAATATAGTTTAGATTTAATAGCACAAGTTGGCTATTCCATTTGAAGTCTGCATTCCTCATGGAAGATTTTGGAAATATCTTCCACAAGGAAGCCCGTGGGGGGGCACTCCCACTTTGGAGGTGACGCATATGTAGGGCTGTTAAGACCCCACTTTTCAGCGTCACTGTCTCTCAAAGACCCCATATTATTTTTTGAACACATGCCCTGTCACCCGAAGACCCCTTATTTTCCATTTGATCTGTCACCCAAAGACCCTTATTTTTCAATTTGAACAGCAACATTCATATATCCCTGATATTTTTACTTATTTTGAATACAGGGTGTCCCAGAAAATTTACCAAGTGAATAAAATTGAACGTAAGTCGAGAAGTAGACATCAAAATCAAAAAATGAAAAATGTAGCGCATAGCCTATTTTATTGTGCATCACGCACGAAAATTGTATTTGATTCGGTTGTCTGGTTGTGAAGAAATTAACGATTACATAATGCGCGCATCAATGCAGTTCATTCCAAGTTTGATCACAGGCACTTTTTTCTTACTCGCTCACCGCTTCCTAAAGTACCGAGCATCATCTTACATGCAAGCTTTCATTTTCAATGTCGTGCTGGTTTTCAAATATGAACAAACCTAATGAAATGTTTTGCAAGAAACAGATTGATTAAAAAGAACGAAAATGATTTCACAGAACAAAACACAAAGCCCATTGACAGTTAACAACTATAGTGTGCATTGTGTTGAATGATATTTCTTTCAAACTTGGAATGAAGTGAATTGATGCATGCTTTAAGTAATCGCTCATTTCTTCGCAATCAGTCAACCAATTCCTGTCAAGTTAACGTATATGACGCATAATAAGATGGGGCCGGCTACACGCTGATGTTTAGATGTTTGGATTCCAATGTATATTTCTCGACTTACGTTCAAATTCATTCGCCCGGTAATTTTTTCTGGGACACCCCGTATAGAACTAGAAATTCAATGTTCGATGTTTCTGTAGCTCTCAACCAAAGACTCCATTTTTAAAAAAAGGTCATGTTCTCACCCAATGACCTCATATTTTTTACATTTTTCTCTCACTGAATGCCTCTTACTTTGAGAGTGTCAGCCCTACACCTATCCATTTCATTCCCCCAGTCCCCCCCCCCCCCATGGAAGCACAGATTTCAAATGCTCTATTTGAATTTCATACCGTTTGAGAAATCTTCCACAGAGGGAAGGTGAGTGTCAAATAGAATTGGTCACTACCCCCTGTGATCACCGTACCCCCCTGGAAGATATTTCCAAAATGTCCTTGCTATTTTCTGATGTTTTAATACCATAAATACAAGTGTCTATATCCTTGTAAAGATGAAAATAAAATGTAAGATAAATAGTGCCGTAAGTATCCACCTTATTTTAAAAATTAATAGTTTACATGCCATTAAACAACTACATGTATTTGGTATAGTTTCGAGTTCAACTAAATGCGTTTATCATGACTAACATATTTTTTAATCTATGAAAATTCAACTACACGGCATAGTTTATTACCCACACCCACAGGCAGTCTAATAATTAGATACAAAATCTTCACTAACTACACATCTGTGACTGTACAACCATACAACACAACAGTCACGTACAACACTGATAAAAATAGAAATGCAGTTTTTTAATTTGAATGCAATGGGATTCACTTAACACTAAAATGCACTGTACATAACAAGAACCAATGACAGTAACGGGTATTGTCATAACGATTATGTACTAGCTGTACAAATGACTCAAAGTTGCAACTCTGTGACTTTTAGGCGGACTGTTCCAACTGTGGCGTTGTTTACCAGTGTTTCCAAATACACATACCCACATCCCCACCCCTCTTGTACTGTGTATCAACTAAAACTAACCAAAAGGGGTTACACAATTCTAGCCTGAAACCCACAAATTGGGGACATTTGTGTGTCAATTGGGAACATTTGTGCACAAAAAGACACAAAGACTTGTTTAAAACCTGCAATCAAGTACATTTCATGACAACATGACATCTTAATTAGTGCCGTTTTTGTGCCGCCTGCATTATACGATTGAGGAGATCATGCAGTAACCACCAGAAGCAGAAGAACCTCCTCAGACGTCAGATGTTTGTTGGAAGGCTTTAGACCAGAAAATGTCACAATTTGTTGGTGTTTTCAAGCCCCATCCCACAAACATATCTAGACAGTTAAATAATAAAATGCAAAGTTCTTCACTAACTATATGCCTATATAACCATTGTATACACCAGTCACGTACATCACATATAAAAATAGCAATGCAGTTTTTTAATTTGAATGAGATGGGATTTACCAACCACTTATGTACTGTAACAACATCCCAGGTGAGGCGGGTGAAGGGTATCTATCGTCAGGGCAGTGACACTTACTCCCCATTCCAGAAAAATACAGCACTAATTTTTTTGATAGACAAAATATTATCCTGTTTTGCCAAATGAAACATAGCTGAACCCTAATCCTTTAGTCCTTAACTGGCAATGAAAGTAAAATTTTAAAGTTTGGTCAATTTTTGGAAATAAGGGCTAAAAACATGCATTTTTAGAGCATTTTTCGACCTTTTTCGTATTCTGTGACAATCAAGCCTAAACACTTGAACAAAGGCTAATTTCAAGTTATTTTCCAAGCTTTTTCATAACCAATTAGCAAAAATAACATATTTTTTGTCCAGCTCACCTCTTAGGATGGTATTAAGACAGCTCACACAGACTCTGGCCTCTTTGTTATATACAACATATTTCAATTTGATGAGAATATGAAAGTACTTGGGACAATGTACACCCCCAGCCAATTGACATGCAGACAGACACAAAGACATAAATAAGACAATAATACATTTGTCCAACCTACCTCTTAGGATGGTATTAAGACAGCTCACACAGACTCTGGCCTCTTTGCTGTCCATATATTTCAATTTGATCCTTGTAGTACAGCACTTGGAACAGAATATCTGCCGGAATAAGACATGCGTTGATTGTAACTATTAGCAAACACCCTAGTTCTTAGCACAGATACACCTGCTTAGGAATGCATCGCTATGAACCACAATGGCCTCATCCCAATGGCATAGTTTAATAACCTCAATCAAACAATCATAGTGCACAATTTGACCTCAAGTTGCAGAGTATGAGTTTTTGTACCCAAATTTTCAAAGGTCATGCAATGAATGTACAAATGTATTGCAGGGTTAAAGAATTGTGCCCTGATAGATGAGCATGTTGTGGATCCTAGTGCATGCATAGTACAAGCTATAATCAATATTGTTACATTCAAGGGGTACACATGTTGTTAACATCAAATGCTCTGCGTGCTGGCCACAGATTTCAAGATAAAACTCCCAAGTTTTGATATCAAGAGCTATTCCAAGAACCGCTGAACCAATACTAGGCTTGTTTGTACTCATTTTAATGATTTTTTCATACTAATTCCAAATATAGTCATAAAAAGCAACAAATCTGAAATTTTGAGTTACAAAAATTGAAACTTGTTGTCTGCAGTCGAGACCCGCATGGAAGGAGTTAAGTACAAAATCTTGATAGTATTAACAAAACAATTCATTTTATCAGAATAGATCAGAATTCATTACTGTTCGTATGTTACATTCGCATGATTTTTGCTTCATGACTAATATTCTAAATAGAAACATTGTTACAAAGAGTGGAGACACGAAAAGGTTAATACAGGAAAGGTACATAGTTGTGAGGAACCAAATGCATTCAAGTCCTAAAGTTACTACCACAATACAGCTCAACACAATTAAATCTACTGACGTACTGCGCACAAATTCTTCTGGCCTTGTTTCCTATGAGGCATTGGGAACTAAGTATTTGAACAGAACATAATAGGAAGAGAATTGATGTGGGGAAATGAGGCAAGAGTGAGGAAGGTGAAACTCAGAGGGACACAGACAGACAGACACACACACTCACCCCCACAGAGAAACAGAGATCAATTTTGTAGACAGGGAGAGAGAGCGACAAAGAAATGTTTGGTTGCCCTCAACAACGGACCCCAAATATAGAAATCTTTAAAAATTCAAAAATTTCAGAACTGTAGATTTTCATGACCATATTTGGAATCAGCATGAAGAACACATTAAAATGAGTACAAACAAGCCTAGTATTGGTTCAGTAGCTCTTAGGATAGCTCTCGATATTTTGAGAAAATATCTCAAAACTTGGACTTTTTATGTTGAAGCTAGCATGCATGCAGAGCATTGACCCAGAAGTCTGCTTGACAAAATAATGGGCAATTCCAGTTGAAATCCATTATCGAAGACAGGACCTTCATCTCCAATAGAAGGTGTAGATTTCAAATCGAGTCACTCTTTCAAGTAACTCCATTTAAAATATGCACTTCCTGTGTGAAAGATTCAGGTCTTCTACAGGAGGTGTAAGGATTTCAACTGGAATGGACATATCTATGGAGGACAGACCTTCATCTCCCACACAGGGGGTGTATGTTTAGATTTCAAATCGAGTCACCCTTTCAGGTGACCCCATTTGAAATTCAGGGTACATCTTCCACAGCAGGTGTATGGATTTCAACTGGAATGGACATATCTATGGAAGACAGACCTTCATCTCCCACACAGGGGGTATCTTATTCAAATAGAGTCACCCTTTCAGGTGACCCCATTTGAAATTCAGATTACATCTTCCACAGGAGGTGTATGGATTTCAACTGGAATGGACATATCTATGGAAGACAGACCTTCATCTCCCACACAGGGGGTATCTTATTCAAATAGAGTCACCCTTTCAGGTGACCCCATTTGAAATTCAGATTACATCTTCCACAGCAGGTGTATGGATTTCAACTGGAATAGCCCATTCAGACACTTTAGACTCCATTTGCAAATTCACACTCCCTATGTAGGAGATTAATATCATGTCTTCCACAGGGGGTGTATGGATCTCATCTGGAATAGCCAAATGACAAATTGTGCTTTATTGTATCACCAGGGCCCGGGCACCAGGGCCCTGACACTCAGTTCAGAAGTATGTTACTGCGTGGAAGCCGCCATTGACCCTGTAATCGCGTATCCAGGAACCGGCCGCGTAGGCGCACTTATATCGCCCTATACGCGTTATTGATCGCGTGGACTTGTGCTGGCGACACGTTCATTAGCACCCCAGCACCCCATTGGCACCCCATGGCAGCGCCCATACGTGTGTCAATTTGTGGTTCGCGGGATCTTTTTTTCAGGCTCTCTAGCGTGCAAATTTGGCTGGTGCGATTTTACAGTCTACCGTGTGGTATCACTGAGGAGTTGATTCAAAGAATGACCTGTCTGCATTAGCTGCCCTATAGACATTTGCCAATTTCTGTATAGATTCTTTAATGTATACAATAACATGACACCTGGCAGCTATTATGAATGAATCACTAAATGAATTGTGGGAAATTTGCATGGGGTTTAATTTTCATGCTTTTCGTGGTCAAAGGCAACTGCTAATTTTTAACCTCGCGAAAATAATTACTACACATAGTACTTGTGAATATATTATTATTTGGAAATGCAAATTAAACACCCACTAAACTGTCCAGAGTTGATAAAATCAGGAAAAATTAACCAAGCGAAAATATGCCACTATAGAGCAAATGAATTTGTCTGAGACACGCTACCCTAAGGGGTCACTTTGCATAATACATAAAGTCTGCCTCTTCAATTGATTAATATAAACGTAGAGGTGACACAGTAATTGGACGTGTCAGTGTACAATAATTGCATGTGCATCGGCTGTCCATAAGGTACTTTTTATTTATTTATTTATTACATTTGGCCGAAGTCAGGCAAAGCTAAGGACTGTCTGATGCCAGGATTATAAAAAAAACCCATATATTGGCCACTCAATATCGATAAAAATCAATTTATAAATCAATTTTAGTCCCAATTTTAATAATATTTTCTACATTCATCATGTCTACATGATAACCATCTCCTATAGTTCATCTCTCAGTTTTTTCATTCATTGCTGGTATGGAAGCCTTTCTCTTTGGAATCATCACATGGCCTAGGACAATTTCTAAATTTGTATTTCAGTCCTTTTTCTGCAGAAATAAGCTGTATTATTTTTAAAAGCAAAATAACCAAAACTGGAAAAAAGTGAAGGTTCCGCATGCCCTAATGATTCTTATATTGCCTGTGTGCACAGAGAGAAGATATGTAGAGATTAATGCTCTGTGTATAGGCTTCAACATAAAAAGTCCAAGTTTTGAGATATTTTTCAAAATATCAAGAGCTATCTCACGAGCCACTGAACCAATACTAGGCTTGTTAGTACTCATTTTAATGCATTTGTCATGCTGATTCCAAATATGGTCATGAAAATTTACAATTCTGAATTTTTTTTAAATTCTGCAGTCAACACCCGCGTTGAGAGAGTTAATTGGCAAATACAGTTACTTTAAGAGCCACTGTCTGTAAGATTCAGACTCTTGTGATTCAAGTGCGTCATAAATTTTCTTTAAAAAAAATAGGATGATGCAACATTGGTCCAAGAAAATAACCCCAAAGTTTTAGCTTCCTCGCTCATTTCGTTTGTCCGCAAAAAAATAATAAATTTTGGCCCCAAAAACATCGTTAAATGGTATATCATCTAGCAATGACTACAAAATTGTGCGCCAACATTGGCCCAGTAAATAGAAAACAGTTTTTGAATCCTTCTATGGGTGTCATTACAATTACACAAAAAAATGGTTGGGTTACCATTGGTAGCGTCGTAATAAACAAGTTTAAAATATTAGTGAAAAGCGCCCTTGTGTTGTTTTCTGTGGCTTGAAACTCGTTGCGCCATTAAGCACCCATATAAAAAGTAAGCTGAAATGGATAAACTAATTATTTTGAAGCAAATGCAAATGCAAAATTGATGGGTGCTCGTTGGCGCTAGAAGAAAATTGGGGTCAAAGGTCAAATTTTCTTATTTTGCGCCATTTTCACGCCTCATTAATTTTGTGCGCCAAGGTCAAAGAACATTAAAAGTAGTGTTCAGTAGTAAAGAAACTATAACTCTAATAAAAGAAACAGAAACAAGCTTGGGTCCTGTTGGTTTAGTATTTTTAATGATTTTCTAAATATCACCCTAAAGCCTAGTAAATAGTAAATAATAGACCAAATAGGGGTTCCATCAATATTCAAGCATCTACAACAGGACGCGCCAACAGGTACCCGTGGTGTTTTTATTTCATTCACCATATTTAAGTGCTGTTATTTGCATTTATGTAGAAATTAGTTTGGGCTCATGTTGGCGCAAGGATGTTTTAGGGGTTAAGGGTTAATCCAAAACCATAAAGTGCTGCTTTATGATAGTTCGTGCAACCAATATGCAATCTTCAAGCATCCATTACTATATGTGCCAAAGAGTACCCATAATGTTTTTACTTCAATCAGTTTATCTAAGTGCTGTCAATTGCATTTATATAGAAATTAGTATGGGTTCATGTTGGCGCAAGGATATTTTTAAGGTCAAAGGTTAATCCAAAACCATAAAATGCTACTTTTTGATAGTTCCTGCAACTAATACGCAATCTTCAAGCGTCAACTACTAGATGTGCCAAAAAGTATCCATAATGTTTTTACTTTAATCAGTTTATCTAAGTGCTGTTCCTTGCATTTATGTAGAAATTTGTATGGGTTCATGTTGGCGCAAGGATATTTTAAGGGTCAAAGGTCAATCCTAAAGCACAAAGAGCAATTTTTTGCGAGTTTGTACAACTGAAAATGTGCGCAAACATTGTCCCAATTTCTACCTCAAATGGAGTGTATATTTGCTTGTTGAAGTCATAACAATGGGATGCTCATGGCACAGTGATATTTAAGAATATAACACTTTAATTTTGTTGAATGCAGAATGTGTATAAATCGAAACTTACCCTGCATTTTCAGATCATGATTGTGTCCACAACAAACCAAGTGGAAGGTACACATTTTAAGTTTTCACGGTTTACAAAAATATTTAGGAACTCCAAAATATTATACATGTATAAGCCTGCACATGTTATAAGTATATTGATTCATTGCAGTCAAAATGCACTATTGATCTTCATATAATATTAAGCTTGTAACTTCTGCATTTTAAATAAAAATGCAGAAGTTGGTCACATACTTGTAATATTTGGCTCTTTAAATATCAGTATGCCAATATTATCCCAAGGATTTTTATGAAGAAATTTAATAAATCGAGTTGGCATAGGTTATAGGTAGTGAAAAAAATTATGGGATCTTGTTGCCATTGAAATTACCAACACTCAAAAATGCAATTTGTCATATTTTGAGTTTTTTGTATTGACCTTTGACCCTCAGAATATCATTGCGCCAACATGAGCCCAAACAGATACACAAGTAACAGCACTTGGATAACTAAATGAAGTTATAACACCATGGGTACTTCTTGGCGCATCGAGAAATGTATACTTGAAGATTGCATATTGGTCGCACAAACTAACATAAAAGTAGCATTTTGTGATTTTGAAGTGACCTTTGACCCATAAAATATCCTTGCGCCAACATGAGCCCACACCTATTTCCACAGAAATGCAAGCAACAGCACTTGAATAAACTAACTAAAGTTAAAACACCATGGGTACTTGTTGGCATATCTAGTAGAGGACGCTTAAAGTTCGCATATAGTACGACATGGCATATTATTTACAGTTTGCTTGCCGTTTAGATGATATTTAGAAAATCATAAAAAATACTAAACCAACAGGACCCAAGCTTTTTACTGCTTCTTTTAGTAGAGTTATAGTTTGTTTACCACTGAACACCACTTTTTCTGTTCTTCGACCTTGGCGCATGAAATTAATGAGGCGTGAAAATGGCTCAAAATTAGAAAATTTGACCTCTGACCTCCATTTTCTTCTTGCGCCAACGAGCACCCATCAATTTTGCATTCGCATTTGATTCTAAATAATTAGTTTATCCATTTCAGCTTGCTTTTTTCATGGGTGCTTAATGGCGCAATGAGTTTAAAGCCACATAAAACAGCACGAGGGCGCTTTTCACTAATATTTTAAACTTGATTATTACGACGCGCCAATGGTAACCCAACCATTTTTTTGTGTCATTGTAATGATACCCATAGAAGGATTCAAAAAATGTTTTCTTTTCACTGGGCCAACGTTGGCGCACAATTTTCTAGTGGCTGCTAATTGATAAACCATTTAACAATGTTTATGGGGCCAAAATTTCAATGATTTTTTTCGGCCAAACAAAATGAGCGAGGAAGCTAAAATTTTTGGGGTAGTTTCTGGGACTGATGTTGCATCATCCTATTTTTTTAAAAGAAAATCCATGACGCACTTGAATCACAAAGTCCCATTTCGGTCCCATTCTTACCGACAATGGCTGTTAAGCGCCGACATAATGCCCTTGAACGTGTGTGTATGCTGTGGGATTAGCACACAATTCAAAGCTGACACTAGGGAAATACAAACCTATAGGCAAACTCCCTAATGGAGATCAAGTTCTTTCCAAGTTCTTTTTCCGGGGCACTCCCACTTTGGAGGTGACGTGTATGTAGGGCTGTTAAGACCCCCTTTTCAGCGTCGCTAATACCCAAAGACCCCATATTTTTTTACGAACACATGTTCTGTCACCCGAAGACCCCTTATTTTTCCATTTGATCTGTCACCCAAAGACCCTTATTTTTCAATTTGAACAGCAACTTTCATTTATCACTGATTTTGTAACCTATTTTTGAAAAAACAAAGAAATTTGAAGCCTTTTTGAACTTTTTGAGGATTTTTGACGCTGTTTCGGCTCTCACCCAAAGGTTCCAAAGGTTATGTTCTCACCCAATGACCCCATATTTTTTACATTTTGCTCTCACCCAATGACCCCATATTTTTTACATTTTGCTCTCACCGAATGCCCCTTACTGCAAAAGTGCCAGCCTACACCTATATCCATTTAATATTGAAGTGCCCCCCCCCCCCCGGGTTTTTCCTTATGGAGTAAAATTGTACCTGAACGCATAATTGGCTCAACAAACACCCATTCAGTGGCGTCTGCTCCAAAATGGGGTATTCCAGTTGAAATCCTTATAACAACTATGGAACACATGACCTTAATCTCCTACACAGGGAGTGTGAATTTCAAATGGAGTCACACATTCATTGTCATCTGCTCCAAAATGGGTCATTCCAGTTGAAATCCATACACCAACTATGGAACACATGACCTTAATCTCCTACACAGGGAGTGTGAATTTCAAATGGAGTCACCCATTCAGTGTTGTCTGCTCCAAAATGAGTTATTCCAGTTGAAATCCATACATCCTCTATGGAACACATGACCTTAATCTCCCACACACGGAGTGTGAATTTTGAAGTTATCTGAATGGGTGACTCTTGAAATCTAAACCCCCTGTGTGTGAGATTTAAGTCATGTCTTCCATAGGGGGAGTGTGGATTTTAAATACAACAGCCAATTCTACTCACCTTGCCGCAAGCTCTGCAGTGATGGCGTCTTTTCCTGAAAGTAAATCTTCCAGCACACATCATGCAATTTGTCGCATCTGAATCCGGTAACCAAACAGGTGCCACATTCCCAAGCTGAATCAATTCCTGCGATAATTCCGGCACCAAACCCGGCGGAAAATCGCTCTCGTGATCCGAATCCGTCTCGTTGGACGAAGTTCTCGAATCCACATCTGTGTTATGCTGTATAGTCAGACCACCTGGTAACTGTAATCCGGACTGGGGGACAAGTCCGTTTGGTTGGTCCTGTAATTGTGAAGGCACTGGTTCCGAATTTATTACGAGTCCGGTGAGGTCATTTTGTGATCCGTCCGACGACGATATATTAATATTAGTATCGGGTGTCGCGTCTTCGATGATAGGACTCGGAGGTATAGGTTGCGCAGCTGTTCTCCGTAGTGGTGGATGTTCAAAATTAAGTGATAAATTTTGTCGCAACGCCCCTTGCGGTCTGGGCGCACCATTTCTATGCGCAGCTTCGAGACGAGTCGCCTCACGAACTTGCTGGTATGTGGGTGGATCTTCCGGAGGAGGAAGCTGAAATGCGTTTGGGGCAGCGTTTCTTTGAGTTCTGCTTGGTGAGTTTGATAAGTCACCGTTTTGTATTGTAGCTGCAGGCATAGAGAGGGAGGAAGGGGGCATAGCGAGGGAGGAAGGGGGCATTGAATGTTGCTCTTGATGAACCTGTGGTTGAATCCAGGCATCTGGAGGTGTCATTGTTTGCATATTTGAATGGGGAGAGTCATCTACTCGCTGGTGTTGTGGTGAGTTGTGAGAATTTGTTGTATCAGATCTAATGTCCTGCTGTGACCCATTGGAATTGGACATAATCGGATCTGGTGTTGTATTCATCGCAAGAGATAAACCTTGCAATGCTGTATTAGAAATATCCAGTAAGCTGTCTACTTGCTGACCTTTGACACCACTACTGTGACCTGTGACATCAGAACTATCTGAGGACATCAGCTGTGAGTTGCTGTTGTTAAGTTGTGAGTCAATATTTGCATTGTTACTTTGCTTTGGTACTGAAGAGAGGTTATCACCACCTCCAATAGTCATTTCTGTGTTTAATCCCATACTAGGTGTAGGGACTAGTTGAGGTACTCCATTAGATATGGAAGACTGCTGTGGACCTTGGATTGATCCTTGAGGTACCACACCTCGAATAGGTGATCCTTGTAATGAAGTTACAGGTAGATTGTGTCTACTCTGATCATGAATACCTTGCGTGGAAAGTGAGCTTGTCTCCTCTGCGCTTGATTCTTGTGGCAATCCATTATTTGTATTATAATATGGATCTATGCTTGCAAATTCATTGTTTTCAACCTCTCCATTTGTTTCCGATGACGACACGGGTTGAAATTGCTGATCCAATAACTTTGAAATCGGACTTATTCTTGGACTATCTCCATCATCCATATTTGCAACAACACTTAAGTGTCCCGTTGAATTAAAACCTTGAGGTATTGCAGATTGATTGAGACCAACTCTGGATCCTTGTGGCACACCACTTTGTAAAGGTGCATTTAAATTCTCCTCCTCCTCTAATGCGTCTAAATCAGCATCAGTTACAGTGATATTATCGATACTTTGGAATCCGATTACTGGCTTAGTTGGGGAACTGCGTGACGGTGACAACTGAGGTTGAACAATTTTTGGCAAAATTTTGGTTGGACTTGACGAAGCTGGTGCCTCGTCACTAGCGCTTGTCTTCAAAGGGCTCTGTTTAGGGCTTGGAGTGGGTATGATAGTTTTAGGTCGTGCACCTTGGCGTACATATTCGTCCATAAGTTTTGGATCAGGCAGATTTGACGACACACTAGATGATGCTGAACTTGAACTATCTTCACCGTTACCATGGGAACTTGTGGTTTCAATCTCTCGAGGAGGACTTGCATCAGCTCTTTCCGCATCAGTTGAATCAATATTAGTATCTTGCAGTCGAGAATCACTAACCACTACAGAGTCTACTTCATTCTCACTAGAACTTAAAGTTCTATCAACAACTCCAGAATGACTAATGTCTTGTTCTGTTAGTACAGACGGCCTACTCACTGGCACGTCTGTATCTTGTATTGAATCCACTGCAGCAATAGAAATGTTTGCAGGTCCTGTGTCTGTGACTTCCAAATTTGTACTAGACTCAAGATTTAGTTGCGATGATTTCTCAAATGGCGCAGAGTTGATTTGAGCAGCTGGGTAAGTTGTATTAGAAGAGCCGTCTTGTTCTAAACCGACAGAGTTTTGTTGTGGTGCTGTGTGACTTGTCTGTGGCATATATCCAGACTGAATTATTCTTTGTGGACTTGAGAGCGCTTGCTCCACTCCGACAGAGTTCTGTTGTTGTTCTGTACAATAACTTGTTTCTTGATTAACCCCAGACTGTACTCTTCGTTGTGGACTTGACAGCACTTGCTCCACTCCGACAGAGTTCTGTTGTGGTTCTGTACTATAACTTGTTTCTTGATTAACCCCAGACTGTACTCTTCGTTGTGGACTTGACAGCGCTTGCTCTACTGCGACAGAGTTCTGTTGTGGTTCAGTATAACTTGTCTCTGGCCTAAACCCAGATTGTATGCTTCGTTGTCGTTGTGGACTTGATAGCTGATCATGACTACTTCTTGACACATAATTCTGTGCCTCAGAGTGCATCACTTCCTTTGCTGGTTGACTGTGTGTTAAACTTGTATGGCTAGGGCTAGTATGACTCACACTGTAGTCTACTGTTGATGGTTGGTTTTCGCTTGGAGTGCTACTTACTCCATAATTAGTTTCCTTTGGTGCTGGGGAACCTGTGTGCATAATTTTCAGATCCCCAAACGATAATGTCCTGTCTGCATTTGTTGGCAGGTAGGAACTGAAATCTTGGTGTCCTAATTGGGTGTTACTATCACTCCTTGATTTCCTGGTGTTGCGTATATTTTGCGAGTTATCCCTCCCTGCAGTTCTAATGTCCCTGTTTTGGTTTTCTGGCAGTGCGACACCATTTCCTTGTAAAGAATCATTATTTCCTTTTAAGGAATTAGTGTTTCCTTGTAAGGAATTATCTATTTGCAATGAAGGAAATCCTGCTTGTCTTTGATCCGAATCATTGCTTAACCCATCTCCTTGATTTGAATGTAATAATGACAAAGACGTCAAATTTGGGGGTAAAGTTTGTGGTGAAGGCGCAAAATCGGCCTCGGATAGATCCAGCTCAAAATTGCTATCAGTGCTAGTGGCGGTATCCGATTTCTGTCTAGTGGGGGCACTATTTAGGTCTGGTACCTGGGAATTTGATGATACATAGTTGTCTTGTAGAAGGCTAGTTGGACTATGGTTGATGGAGGAGTCGCCGTTCATGGTAGGAGAGAGGATTTTTTGCGGTGTGGTCTGCGGCGACTTCTTGATCGCATGAGATGTAACACGGAAATCTGGGGTGACCTCTGAAAAAACAAGAGATAAAATATAATATTACATGTAATGCTCTGAAATGCTACCAAGTAATGAAATGTTCTTTTACACAGTGCTCAGCTAAAAATCTAGGGTTTATAAAACCCCATATTTTTAGAGAATGGGGGAGGGGGGGTTAAGGGCCCATTCATTGATCCCTGTAGCAGTGTAAAAAAATTACAATTGTTTATAAATTGCCTAAAAGTAAAGGATAAGCTATTTTTTAAATGGAAAACTTCGGCAAAAAACAAAGAAAACAGCAGTATTGCCAAAGTTCAAATACATAGCTAAATTTCTTTACTTAACTAGAGAAATTACAGAATTGTGTAAAATGACTTCTGTAAATACACGGCTATCAGCTTAACCACTAGCGGGTTATGTTAGCACATCTATGACAGTAACAAATGTGACTAAACCTGAATTTTGATGATTTTTACGATACTCTCAATAAGCAAATCACTGAATAGGCCTCAAATGACCCCTGCCCACTTGCATATCAAAAATGGCTGCCAGCGGCCAATACAGGTAGCCCTAGCCTGAGTCCCTGGCCTCTCACTCGCAAAATGGCGGACAAACATGGCGGCGGCTCGTTCGAGGCCTGAGAACGATCCGTGCATTTTTCATGGAGGACTTTTTCATGCTTGGCGCCGACGTTTTTTTGATGGCGCGATAAATATCCATATATGGACTTATATAGTCCATATATGGAACACATAGTCCATATATGGACTTCTATAGTCTATATATGGGCAATTCCACGGTAACTCGTGCTACACTTTATGGCGTCCTTTTACATACTTTGTGCTCCAGCTTTTTAAAATCATTTGATTGGAATCTGTATTTTTGTATTTTAATACCCAACATTCAAGGCTAGATCCTCATAGTATTGCTAAATGAATATACCAACTTTTATGCGTATGGGACAGCTGCGAAAAAGCGGTAACTTCGTGCTACGAGCAGAGGACATGCTAAAAATCACTCATTTTATTTTGATCGTGTCCTAAAACAAAAAACATTAAAGCCTAATTGATTATATGATAAGTAACTGCTATGCTAAGGTTTATCTTGGTATAACTTTAAAAGTTTTGTCCCTCATAGTTTTACATTGACTGGCAAAAACATGGTAACTCGTACTACGGTAACTTCGTGCTACAGTTTGTCCGACCATATACAAAATGATTAATGTTCTTTTAAATGTCAAAGTTTCTTGATAAAAATTCCTCAATGACTGGTATATGACCAAATAACCCAATCTATGTACATATAACCGAAGTATACTTTGATATAGCCATGATAACCCCCAAAATAACCCAATTTATGTACAAATAACACCAATACAGTGTATGTATCAGCATACAATGTACCACACACATTACATCCCAGCATTACATATATACATGTATGTACTTAATCCCTTGCTCCATCCTGTTTGGATAATTCATACATTGTAGGGCTTAAATTTCAACAGTTAAATTGAACAGTCAACAATTGATAGATTGATAGGTTATTTCACCCTAAATTAGTTCACAAAACTTGTAATGTTCGTGGTTCTTTACAATGATCGGCTCTGTAAGTTCTTTAAATTTAAAAATTGCTTTCTGAGGTACCGGTATAGAATGTTTGGTAATCTTTTGGTTGAGATCATTTCCTGTGATTTCCTGCTTGGTGCATTACTGAATACAGTTTGCACGATTTCAATCACTTCACCTGGAAAATGAGACCCATCATACTCAACAACATGAACAAATTTTGTATCGATCATACAAATCTCAGTATCAACTTGAAATGTCACTGTGGCTGTTAGCTAGTCTCAGGATTTCCAGTATCTATATTTCTTGGGATAGATTTGTGGGGGGACTAAAATTTTGGTTGTATCATTTTGACCAGGTATTAGTAATGGGATATATACTAGAGCATTTTTTTAGAGAGACTGTACAAGTTTAAGTCTTCGAGCTTCAAAAAAGAGACTTTATTTTGGTAGAAAATTGGTATATTTACACTATTTTGGCGCATGATCAGGTGGAACTGGCTCCTTGAACCTTTTCTCTATCTTTGCCTTCCATATTTTTACTTTCATTTTTCTGTCAGAAGGGCACTTTTATCTTTAATTTTGGGCCCCCACACATGTGTGTTTGCCTGGTTGTTTCTTTGTTTCTTTGTTCGGCTGCTCGGGGAAGCAAATTGATTAATCCACTGTGCAGCTTCAACGCAATAATCGATCAACTACATACTTGGTATACTATGCCAGATAGATAGATAGGTATGGTGATAGGATATGGTGGCTTGATGTGCTGTATAGTTTTGTGTTATGTTATTTGCATATTTATGAATATTAATGAGCTTATTTGCATATTTTGCCTACATTTTCATTAATCCACTCTGCAGCTTAAATGCATTAATAACCAATCAACTTCAAACTTGGTTGGGTGATTGGATATTGTGACCTGATGTTTGTCATGTTATTTGCATATTTATGAATATTAATGAGCTTATTGCATATCATTTGTATACAAAACATTGTTATTTACACACTTTTGAGTGAGTGCCACCTCAATTACGAACCACGTAATTCTAGTTTGCCAGGGGGAAGTCTGCCCCACCTGCGCTGCCCCCCCCCCCCACTGGCTACACTACTGCTAGAAAGTTGTTACCATGGTTACAAAATGCATATTCATGCAGTTGGGAGATACCTCTATTGCTGCCAAGTGGTATTTTGCATTACCTTTGCCGGTACAGGGGGGAAGTGGGCTATGGTAACTCGTGCTACATCGGTAACTCGTGCTACTGGTAACTCGTGCTACAGTTTTAAGGGGTCATTATTATGTGGTGGATAGTGTTTTGTATTTCAATTTCTTATTTTTATTCAAGGTACTACTAGTAGAAGGAAAATAATAAGTGGCATCAATTAAATTGCCAACATTTTGTAAACATATTAAAAAATGCATCTCTCGGTAACTCGTGCTACACCATATTTAGTGTTATGAAAACACAATGAAAGGAAAAAATTAGCGGGGGGTTATTTAAAATGTGATGGATATTTCTTGAAGACCATATTTCATAGATATAAAATGTACCAAATTAAAAAGAAAAGTGTTCCTGTTTAATAAAATAGGCCCACTTAAAAAATATCTAAGTTGAACAGGATTTTTCCACTAAATATACACTCTCCGAAGAAATTATTTTTTTTGAACAAAATGTTAGAAAAAATGCAGAAAAAAGTTTAAAACTTGAACATTACATCTGTTTGGAATAATATGAAAGTTAAAAGAAATACATAGAGGCAATTTTATTTTTTTGAGTCATGTCCACTTTTGCTTGGAATTGCCCATATGGAGATCAAACAACGTAGCGCCATTTCGTCGGAATTTTGAACACCGATGTCGAAATTCAATCACGGCGCCGTGTGGAAGACAAATTTTGTACAGGAATTTAACAGGATATACCGATTTGTGGAATAATAAACAAGGTATAATGAGCGGCAAGTGTTCAAACATCGCTTGGACCAAACTGGAAGTGAAGAAAGAGTTGAACATAATCCGATTTGGAAGAATTTATGTGGATAGTTACCGGGAGTGCCGCTGTGTGCAGTATTATTTCTACACCATGCATGCTATACTTTTACCCCGGACTTTTACATGTCATGATGGTGATGATGGTTGTTTTTTACGTACTGTCTGCATGGTCTGAGCCCAGTTGAGTGACGACATATTTAATCAGCTCTATTCTAGTATAAAACAAGTTCATTCTTACGGCAGTGTGCTCAGTCTTATGGTCTGTCTGCATCTCAAGTTGCCGTGCAAAAATGGACATCTCCACTCAATGCATCATGCATGCAAACCGTCATGACCGTGCGTATTAATGTAGCCTGTTACTTCTGACTAGGCCTCAGTGGCATACACGGCATCACATTGATTGTACTTGTAGACAGGCCTAGCATCTGACTTGGCAAGAGAATACTGCTACCGGGTACTTGACAATATCGTCGCACCAACCGACAGTGTCACTGCAATCATGCAATGATCAAAACCCTGAGACTTCCATGCAAGATTCTCCATCATTTATGCCATGCATGCATGTCAAGACAATGTCATTATGTCATGAATGTTGTACCCTGGATAAATCAGTTGATTTGCTATTTACTGTGCCTGATGTCATGATTATTGCCCAGGATTGTTGCATGCCTACAACTTCCAACATGTCCAAGGTCATGAGGTGTACTCATGCATGGTACTGCTACTGGCACTGACTGGAGAGTTTTACTCTGATGTTGACAGTGTTTCCATCATTCATTCATCATCATGGCCATGTCATCATTAATATTATTATTGACTGTGTCGTGTGTATTCTGACTGTGACAAGCACATGAGTGTCAATGCCGAGCATGACTGAACAAGCACCAATGCCGATGGCATACCGCATGAGTATACAATGTGTCATCCTGTCAGAAGCTGCAGGCCTACAAAAGAAAAACGGTAAGCAAAAACATGACAACAGTTGTGGTCTAGACTGTTGAACATGATGTCCTCTCCTCTCCCGTATAAAGGTCTGAACTAATTAGGCCCTGCCCTACGTAGCCCCTGTTGGGCCTAAAATATACTAGCAAGTCATGATTGTACCATATCATGTATCATGTGTATACTGTAAAAGTCCTAGCATTTATACACCCCACCCCGAGCGTTAGTATGCTAGCATGAGCTGCATCCAGACCATGACATTATTTCCATTATTTTCATGAAAAAAAGTCAACTATTTATGGAAATTATCAAAATTAAAATGTAACCTCTCAAAATGCCAGACACGCCCTGCTGTTTGTCTTAATAGCTGAATGTAATAAGCAATGATAAGGGGATGTCATTTTCTTCTTGACAGGGGGGTGATGAATATGTCGGTGACCAGAGTAAAATTTTTATGACCCCCCCCCCTTCCGCCTACACAGACTCAAGACAAAGTATTGCCGGAACAAAGGCGAGGAGCGCACCAAAACTTTAGAGCGAAGAAAGTGTGTGGAGTGCGTTAAAATTTGATCGTGTGTGTAAAGAGGTGCGTTATATCACGAAAGATTGTGCGCACATTTTGATTGTTAAATTAAAAGAATGCACGCGGAGCGCGCGAATATTTTGAGTCGCCAACCCTTAATAATGCTATAACCCCCTATTTTGGGTGTTAACAAATTATAACCCCCCTATATTTGATCTAAAAATTGTATGACCCCCCCCCAGTATATTCATGACCCCCCCCCCTTAGGGGGCTGTCATTTTTTACAGAAGGGGTGGGTCATGAATATGTCAGTGACCGGAGTAAAATTTTTCATGACCCCCCTATGAAGGGCTAAATTTTTTAACCCCCTATCGCAGGTCAAAATTTTATGCCCTCCTTCCGCCTTCACAGGCTGACTACAAATTATTCAACACTGGAACTAAGGGGGCTGTCATTTTCTTTGGAAGGGGGGGTCATGAATATACTGGGGGTCAAAGAATTTTGAGACCAAAATAGGGGGGTTATAAATTTTTAACAACCAAAATAGGGGGGTTATAGAATTATTAAGGGCTAGTGAGTCAAAATTTTTGCGCGCTCTGCGTGCCTTCTTTACACTTACGATCAAAATTTTTAACGCGTTTCGCGCACTCCGCTCTAAAATTTGGGCGCGCTCCCCGCCTTACTTCAGCCGGTGAATAATTTGTCTTCAGTCTGCATAGGCTGAAGGGGGGTCATAAAATTGTTTGACCCGCGATAGGGGGGTCGTAAAAAAAATTAGCCCGTGATAGGGTGTCGTAAAAAAAATTTAGCCCGCGATAAGTGGGTCGTAAAAAAATTGACTCCGGTCACCGACATATTCATGACCCCCCTCCTGCCGAAGAAAATGACCCCCTAAGGCACGAAGCGCACACAAGCTTAATGCAAAGAAAGTGTGTGGAGCGCGTTAAAATTTTGATTGTGAAAGTGTAAAGAAGTTGCGCGGAGCGCGCCAAAATTTTGAATCATATTTAAGATTGTGCATACATTTTGATCAAAAAAATGCATGCGGAGCGCGCGAAAAAAAAATTTGGGACACCAGCCCTTAATAATTCTATAACCCCCCCTAATTTTGGTGTAAAAAATTATAACCCCCCTATTTTTGGTCAAAAAATTCTATGACCCCCCTCCCCCAGTGCAGTATATTCATGACCCACCCCTTCCAAAGAAAATGACAGCCCCCTAAATAACCCGATAATGTACAAATGATGTACATGCAGGGCCCTGTGTACATGTGTCTAATTTCTTTTCAAACTCAAATGATCTTTTTTTTCAATCTGTTGCAACGGTCTGTAACGATATTAAAATCTACTGTTAAAGAAGGCTAAGCATTTTTGGTCTTGACAGGTACCGGTATTAAATGTATACATAAATGAAATACAATAAAAATATTAGATCAAGTCGCATCATCACGCGGTAAAAATTATGCGACCGGAATTTTAAACATTTCATTTGACTTTCTATTTTACTGTGGGTGGCTGGGTGCACCGTAAAACTTGACTGTACATTCTCTGCGGCATATTAAATAAGCGTGGACTGTCTTATAAATGTTGTTCACTGTAACTGCAAATATAAGAAACAAGCCTACCATCCATTTTGAATTAAGTAATAATTAAAAAACAACAACAACATGCAAGAACAAAACAACACTGGGGCCTTTGGGCGACACACATGCACTTTGGGCTGTTTAACATGACATTTGTTACACACGATGATGAACCGCAATTCGAATAAAAGTATCCGTCTTGCGAAATAATTAAATATGATGATGAACGTAAGTTAAGAAAGCAAAGCAAAAATATGCCCTATTAAACCGGACGGACATGACGGCCGAGTGGAGATTGAAGACTAAGTCAGAGTATTAAACAGAATCAGAATGGTGAAAGAAAAATACAATAAAGCAATAGGCCTAACTAAACAGTATTCTATTATATAATACTGATAGGCCTAGGGAATATAAATCGCAGGAAAGAAAGCAATTATCATACGAAAAGAACAAGTATAAAATTCATTAAAATTCCTTTTAAAAACAGTTGTTTTATTCACAGGCGAGTCGGAAGATAATTTACCCGGGAAAATTTCCTTAAATGGCAATGCGCGTGCGACGCTGAAGCCTTGTGAAGTCGCACGCTGCGTTTTATTAATGAGCTCAAAAGTCCTCCACGCTCAGAACACGTTTGGTGTTCAGTCCTCGTATACAGCACAGTGTAACGGCCGTGCGTATATTCGAGGCTGGAGGATTTAGTCTACAGGTAGCCCATTGGAATATAGGTAACCCATTGACAATCAACATGCTCATCTATCAAGGCACAGTTCTTTAACCCCTTATACATTTGTCCATTCACTGAATGACCTTTGAAAATTTGAGTACAAAAACTCATACTCTGCAACTTGAGGTCAAATTTTGCACTGTGATTGTATAATTGAGGTTATTGAACTATGCCACTGGAATGAGGCCACTGTGGTCCATAGTGAATTAAATCAGTATGAATGTGGAATCAAAAGCTTGTGTGTGTTCAAAAACCATTTAAGCACACTAAAATATTTTTTTTTAATAACACTTTCAATTTACTAATAATATTGATAAAAACAAATCCACAAGGCATCAATGGTGTACAGCGGGGAATTTTAACGGGGGTTTAATATTTGCACTTTTTGCACTGTCAAATAGGCAGCCGCAATTTTTTTTATTACACATTTTTGAAATGTGAATTAAACACCCACTTAACTGTCCAGAATTGATAAAATCACAAAAAATGAACCCAACGAAAATATCTCATTAAATATATACAGTATCAGTCATAGCCCCTGTATACTCATGATTTTTATTAAGTTTCCTAGTACTTTTTGTAACATTACTATTTGCTTTGCTTTTATCTATTTCCCTGTTCAGAAATTGTTTCTAAAAATAGATTTAGTATGGTACATTATTTTATGAGCAGGAAAAGGAAAAAACAAACAAAAAACTGGGGTAGTCCCTGATCATTGGAAGTTCCTGGTTTGTTGGAAAACACACATAAAAGTCCCTTATTGTTGGTAAAAACAAATGCACCCCGGCATATGGACAAACATGTTTAAAACCAGCAAGACAGTCACCAAGGACACACAAAATGCATCCCTACTTGTAATTTCATGCAAACGAGGACCTCATTCTGTATGATTTAATCCTATCTAACCAAGGATGCACACACCCAATTTCAATCGACACACCGTGGACCTATCCCACACACACCAGACAACTATCCAACCGTGGCCAGTCCTGTACCCCCTCAACGTGGACCTGTTTAAATGCATTTTTACGTTATTTGCAATGTCTTGGTCATATCCAGCAACCGAGGACGTCCACGGTTGGAGGTATGTCCTTGTTTGTGACGTATCTTTGTTTGCAGGTAATTACATACACACACACCCCACACACCCCGTACGGACACAAAAATATGCACACACTACACACTAAGTTTACAGGTAAACAAGACACAAATAAATATATGACACAAAAACTCAATCACTTACACACACAAAAATGAAACAGAAAATGAAATGCTAATGGTTATGTCTCTGTTTTCCATAATCTGTCTATATTCCTACGGCCCAAGTTGTATTTGTGCAGTTTACACCCGCAATCCAGTTACATGCCAAGTGAATTCAATTATACAATGTATTTTTCCTATGGTGGCGACCATCGAACTGTACAGTGTGAAATATTTAGCGGGATTACTTTTTTGAGATTTTAATTACCGGTACTGGTTTAAACAATTAGCGGTTATTAATACATTAGAGTCAATCGGAGGTTAAAATACGTTTGCACCATAATATGATGTTATACATGTAACCAAAAATAAAAGCCTAACAAAATTTCCCGGTATATATAGTACCTTCTATAGTATGCTCACTGCAGAGAGGAATTTTAAATCATGGATTTATCTATCATGTACATGTATGGCAAACACATACAATGTAGTGAGTTTGAAATATTGGGACTGTCTTTCAATGTGTGCAGGTTGGGACTTTCACAGTGCAGTGAGTGCACATCAGCAAGCACCTAGATTGCCTATTATGTATCGAACAGAGTATAGAGCTAGAGGCAGTAAGAGGCTAGTGGAGGGGACTTAAAATATTTTCTACATGTAGAACAAAATTACCTGATGTGCTGGTATCAGATGAGTCATTTATTTGAAAACTAAAGTGTACTTCATAATTATTATGATTTAATTTATCTTAAGTTTTTGTCCATCTCCAACAAATCCAATTTACCCCCTATGGAAGACATATTATCATACCACTAAGGGAAACATCAAAGAACACCGCTCACCTGATATATTTTCGTATCTAGTCAGTGAGTGCGTATTTTACGATTTATATCTAGTCAGTGAGAGCGTATTTACATAAGGCCGATCTGGCGTGTAATGGCAAGGCACGCGTATAAAGGCGATTCAGCGTAAACCAGGCGCGTAAAATGCACGCAATCTGTAATATCTTGAACAGTCATCTATTTTTTGTAATGTTTTTCCTATTTAGCAGCAATTAAAATGTTTAAAAACGTAATTATTTCAATATTTAGAATGACTTAGTGGTATGATAAATTCGTTATTAGGGTCAGCGTGGTCCTTTTTTTAGTAGGTGCTAATCGGCGCAAAGCACTGGCCCGTAGCACTTGTGCGACGTAGGGGGGTGTCTGAGGGGGGATGTGCCCCCCTGAGAATTTGAAAAAAATTGAAAAACAAAGTCTAAATGGCGCGATTTGGTGCATACTTTTAAGGCAAATTTTCAATAAAAATCTGCATTCGAATATGACAAATTACACCATGACCATGTTGAAAGTTTTATTACTGAATGAGTATGATATCATAAGAATATCCTACCTGTCAAATATTGAAAACTATAGTTTTGTACATCATCGTGAATTAAAACAATTTTAATGTACGGCATTTAATTGTGTGAAATGTTTAAATCTGGTGATCATGTAGGCCTAGATATTTTTTATTCACTTGCTTGTTTGATTTGTTGTTTGCATGATATCTTGGTTTTTATATATTCTATTAAACATTGTTTTAATATAATATAAATTAATAGGCCAACTAATAATGTTCATGACTTTACTAGACCGGTTTTATTATATCTCTGTCAAGCAATTATTTTAGATCTACATGTCCTACATGTATAATGCCAATCTATTCAATCTAGTATTAAAATCTTACATCTTGAATTCTCCAGCTTACCGCATTAAAATCCTGTAATAATCCTGAGTACTTTCATTATAGTAGCCTATGCATGACAGTACCTCTCTGGTATGGAACTACGTCATGCATCTATTTTTATCTCGATCAGGCTCGTGTGATGCTAGACTTTATACACACACTTAAACACGTGTGTGTACTCACTGGAAATCCTCGATACTAAGCTAATTCCTGTGAACTGTGTGATAGCCTAATCTATAGGTTCTATACACGCACAGAACCGAATATACCTAATTCGCCGTGTGCTTCTCTACGGAGACCTAGCACCGAGCAAGATTTCAATAGAAAACATAACATCTACCGGGTCTAATCAGCAGTAGCACCAATTGAGTTGTAATGTTGCGGATCGTTTTCTAAGATTATATATCCCAAACAAACATGGCTAAAATCACTAGGTGTCGCGATAATATCGGAAATATCCATCTTCATAATCAGTTGCACATGCTGTAGGGTTAATTTATTTTTTCTGTGAGAAATTAAGCGGTGCTGAGAACCGGTAGAACCATTGGACCAGCCGCCCCTGAGTCGGTATAGTGCAGGGAAATTATCGTCTTGTGAAGTGTCATACTGGGTGAAGCCGAACAGCCTTCGGCTTCACCCAGTATGACACTTCGCGCACGATAATTTCCCGTACCATACCGACGCTGAACCTAATAACTTAGAATAATCTCTCACACAGGGAGTGTGAATATAAATGCCCGGGGGTTTAAATGGTTACCTGAATGGGTGCATGTCTCCATTTGAAGTGTTCAACACCTGATGTGGAAGTTTAAGGTCATGTCTTCCACAGGGGGTGAATGGATTTCAACTGAAATAGCCTAACTTAAAGGTGTGTGTTTCAATTTGGTGTTTTTGTTCCTTGCTTACACTGTATGTACATATTATGTAAAGGCCTACATCACTAGCAATCAGGCCTCGAAATAAGCCAGAATTTCTGAGGGCCATTTGGGCCATTGATCTTAAATGTTTGAGGGCCCTCGCAAATTGTTGTGGGCCCAAATTTGGGCCATTGGTTTAAAACCTATGAACCCCACAAAAAAGTGAGCAATTTGCTACAAATTTTGCGTGCCATTTGGGCCCGCCGGGTGTGTCTTTTGTGGGCCCTCACTGATTTTCGGGGGCTGCTTGGGCCCTCCTTATTTCGAGCCCTGCTAGCAATCCTATACCATGTTTCAAGTACATTGCTCTGGAGGTTTGGCAAAATGGAAGCAAAAATGTGCATACAGTGGCTCATTTTTATTTTTTGTGTTGAAATTTAGGCTCAAGTGAGAAATTAGGGCACTCTTTCAAAATATAACAGAAAAACCTATTTTTATACCCACTGACCTCTCTACAAAATTTTGTTATACCCGAGGTCTGAACATGAGACCCATAATTTGTGGCACATCCCTGTTTAGTCACCCCCTCCCTCCTGCAGAACTGAGGAATCTTATAAAGTGGCCTTTTTTTGCAATAAACTGACAATCAATATAATATTTAATATTACACTGGTTCTATTCAATGACACAGTACACAGATTCAATACAATAATGAATGCATGACGGCAAAACGTCACCTTTCAACAAACACAATTAAATATGTGAATTTGAAATGAGTCACAATCACCACACTAGGAGTGGTTCTCTATATCTGGACTCAAATTAATTTCAGTCTTTTAACTATCAGCCTCAATAAAGAGGGCTATATCATATATTGAGCCAATCAGAGATTATTATGGTAAGAATAACCATTACAGCTGAAGGAGATTAAGATTTTAAGTTCTAAAAGCTCTACCGTAGAATTCCATCTTGAAGCATATATGCCTCTAAACTAGGGTTTTTTTAACGAAAGATATGAAAGGCCAATACCATTCTCAAAAACATTGCAATAGATTGGTCTTATAAATATACATGTTTGTACAGCCGCCTTTATCAGTAATATAGTTGTTCAAACTCCAAATAACGTTTTTGTTGAGAGTGTCTGCCTCTTGTCTCTTGTGTCAAAAAAACCTCGTTTAGAGGCATATATGCTTGTAGACGGAATTTTACGGTATTTTGATTGGTTACTCAGATGATTGTATCATGAATGAACCAATCAGGGGCAGTGTTAGAAATTCAGTAGCGCCCATGGGTCAAGACTGGTATTTTGACCAAGCAGTAATTGGGTCATTCCAGTTGAAATCCATACACCCCTATGGAAGATGTGACCTTAATCTTTTACAACAGAAGTGTGAATTTCAAACCAGGTTATCTGAATGGGCAACTTCATTTGAAACACCTCCTGTGTGGGAGATTAAGGTCATGTCTTCCATACCAGGGGAATGGTATGATTTTCAACTGGAATAGCCAAGTATGCTGATTGCTCAATACTCTAGTCACAAAGCCAGAATGCAAGAAAGCCATGGGGGAGGGGGTAACATTTCCAAAACTGCACACCAAAAATTGCTTCCCCCTAACGCCAAAAAAACCCGTTATGAAACAGTTGGGTCGGTACAGATATTGCACTTGAAACTGACAATTTGAAGACTGGTAAATAAGTCAAAACACACAGCACTTTACTGGTTTAGGGGTTTAACTCTTGAGATGGTTCTGCATGTTATACTGTTCATTTTCTTTCTTTAAATTTATACTAACCACTGTTTTACTAGCACATTCAACGCAAATTACGGTCGGTCGGACGTGGACAAACAAACCATTTTTTTGGCCTAATGCAAAATTTTTGGATCGAAATTATAAGATTGCTTGCCTGTTCCCCCCTCCACTTTTGACTCCATTTTCTGAGGCTCAAAATTATTGCACAGACCCTTCATGCTTTGTTTTAAAATATTAATACTAAGCATAATCTTCTTGCATTCAGCTGACTAATTGAATTTACCATTTTTGAAATATTAATAATTAAATGTTGTGGAAAACAATAAGATATGAGAATGCAATAATTATTGAACACAGTTTTAAAATCAATTTTATCAGTGAAAGACCTTTATTGTACATGCTAGTACATATTGCGAGTACATTATCTTAATCCTCTCCACGCGGGTGTCGTCTGCAGTCGACAAGTTTCAAATATTTTTTGAAAATTTCAGAATTGTACATTTTCATGATCATATTTGGAATCAGCATGAAAAATGCATTAAAATGAGTACAAACAAGCCTAGTAATTGGTTCATAGGCTCTTGAGGTAGCCCTCAATATTTTGGGAAAATATCTTGAAATTGAGACTTTTTATGTTGAACCCTACATATATGGCTAGCACACCGAGTGTCACAGAGAACAAATTAGAAGATGTTATAGATTCATTTGCTTCCTGATGAGTTTCCCATCTGGATACAATATGTATCATCTATGATGTATCATACAAATTAGAGCTGCTCTTATTATTGTCATGTCATAGACTTCAGGACACACAACGCCAAGTCACTATTCATAGCTATTCAGGGATACAAGTAGGCCTGAAGAAAAAACCCATGTCAGTGATACATGTAAGTAGGCCTGAAGAAAAAAACCATGTATCAGGAAAAAGCATGATGTGACTTTGGGCTAAAAAGCCCCAAAATGGGGTGAAAATAATTAATAGTGCAGAAATTTGAACAAAAAAATCTGGAATTCGAGATTAATCCTGAAACCTTACATCCCTGAAATCGATTCTTTATAATTTTCCACAATTTGGCAAATTTAAAAAGGTAATTTTAAACAGAAATAATAGAAAATTGGTAAATTGTAAATCTATGTACGTCTTTTCTTTTCTGACAGAAGTTGGTATATTTGTAGGGTACATGGTTTTGAAATTGCCAGCAACATATCTACATTTGTAAGGACAGGGAGAATGTGCGATTTTTGAGAGCAAAATGAGGCTAATGAGCACACAAGTTTTTGACAACTTGAGATTTGCACGTTTTCCCCAAAATGCATGATTTTTCTCCCGAAAAAGTTTGAATTTGCAGTACTATTTTTTTTTTTACTTTTCAGTCAACAAGCACAAAACCCTGGTATCAGCTTATCTTGGTGGACTCAAAGTTGTCATTTTCTACAGGGTTATATAATAATATAGTGTAGTGCACCCTGTAGTTTGCTATAGGTCAGCATGAGGAATATTATGGCTGTCATATCAATTGTAGTAAGCCTCACTTCACTCTGGCCGTCTTCTCATATGACTAGTGCCAAGTACATGAAAAGATTATTAGCTTATTGTGTATTCCTGGTGTATGCGACATGAAAAGGGTATTGGTTGTATGGTATTTGACTACCATTTTCAAGCATTAGGCAGAGGTGCTCTATTTACATTTTTGTAACATTAGCATTCAACATTTAATTACTTTATTGATTTTTAACCCGGGTAAGTCGGGTGAAAAATAAAGAAAATAATTAAAACTGTTGCTAAATAGGGCACCTCAGCCTAATGAGAATGGTGTTTTGTAGTGTTAAGGTGGTATTTGAGGCATTGTGGAAGTGCTTGTTTTAAACAAGATTGAGTAGAAAGAACAAAGCACACTTATCATTATCAATCTGCCTTTTATTTCAAGCAAATCTGACATTGTTTTCAAAATATCAATTTATATTTTCTTTGTATCTTATTGTTTTTTATCAATAATCAATAAAGTTAATGACCTAAAATGACTGGAGAAGCTCATTTTAAAATATGTAATTTTTGACCTTGAAACTTGGTCAAAGTGTTTCTAAAAAACATCCCTGTTCTACAGGCCCAACTGACCCAGAGTTTCCTTTTTTTTTCAATTTGCTGTATGCATGTAAAATCCCTCTGGTATTAAAATCAGCCATTTTGCTAGCCAAAAGACAAAAAGTGGAATTACACATAAGTTTGCGTTGTATGTAGAAATCAGCCCATGTGCCCTGGGCATTGCTGAATTGACCAATTCAGCATGGATTCTGACATGGTTTTCAAAATATCAATTTATATGGCCATGCGTTTTAACCACGCCGACTTTTCGTCACACATTGATTTTTGAAATTCGCGACACTCTTTCACCTTCAAATGCCCATGATAAAAGTATACATTTTCTGAAAGGAAATTGAACAAGGAATCCAACAAGAGACTCAGAAACAATGTCAGATGTTACGTTCTAATGCTACATTTATGTGAATGAGACATAACATCAACTGACAGTGGTACAGGGGTATAATGTCACTAACATTTCTGTGTTACCCCTGCATCTTATTTTATGTCATTTTCTAATAAAGTCTGCACAAAAAGTAACTCAGCTGTTGTAAATACGCCTATAGCTTCAGAACTAATATTTTGTTTCCACAATATTTAAACATATAAAGAAGGACGATTTATTTGCGCGCATTTTGATGCCCCGGTTTGATGCCTCATTTGTCCAATTTCGTTCAATATTAATATCACAGCAGTGTTTTTAAAAAGAAAATTACCTGAATTTAAAAGTTGCAGCTATTTGTATTGATTTGAAGTCAGCGCGAAGATAAATGGAGGGTGTTACATGCCACAATGCTGCGTAAAAACCATTGATCGCTGTAAGCGGCAACTTTTAAATTCGGGTATTTTTCTTTAAAAGCACTACTGTGTTGTTAATATTGAGCGACATTTGACAAATGGGGTATCAAAATGCGCGTAAATAAATCGTCCTTCTTTCTATGTAGAAATATAGTGGAAACAATTATTAGTTCTGAAGCTATAGGCGTATTTATAACAGCTGAGTTACTTTTTGTGCAGACTTTAGATCAGAGTAAGGGCTTTCCTGCAATATATAAATGTATGGGCGTTATCACTTTTGTAAAATGATACAACCCTTCAATAAAAATTCCCTTTAAAGGGAAAGCCAGCTTCAATGCAGAAGATGCCTTGTAATTAGTTTGGGTGGTGGCATTTTAGGATCACTCTTTTTATGATCCATCATGTTTCATGACAGTCCACCAAACCATCAATGATGAGAACATGCACACAGAAACAGCAAACCAAACAACTCCTATAACTTCCTGTCAATTAATTACTCCAAATTGTTCTGTCTTTTTGTCTTTTCTGCCTTTTAGGCTACCCTTAGCTCATTATTAATATAAAGAAATGCAGTTTTTAGTTAATTGGCTAAAACTGCCATCCTACTTGCCTTATACATGCACATTAATTTTATATTAATTACGCAATTTATACTTAATATAGCACATTATAAAATGTATAAAGACTGATATTGTTCAATTATGATAGGCCTACATGTATATAAATTATACCCATATCAAAAATAGGCCCTGAAATTGCATCAAATTTTTCCCGTTGAAAAGACAAAACTGATGTTTAAGATATAAATTATTTCATAAATGACATTTTGAGTCATTTTTATCCATAAAACGATACAGATTATAGGATATTTTGACTTTGACTTTTACGTCCATAAAGGTTTTAATCATGTTATCAATACACTCACATCTCATGCTGTGCTGATCTCCAGGAGGTCCGCGAACGTAAATCTAAGAACGCCTGATAACAAGGATTCTATAATTTTCTTTCGTTGATATGCTGTGTAAACTATTATAGGCCTGGCATGAACTTTTAATGTCATATTTCCTTCAAACCATAACTTTTGAAATTCTCACTCGTTTTCATTCGTTGAAACGGCAAAACATACTTTCTTTTTCTTACAAATCCAATAACAGGTCTATTATATATTTTCACCATAAAAAGTTCCGCAAAGTAATTCAAACCAATGCTAGTACCCCGTAATCTCTTTAGCAAACAAAGACCATCTCCGAATTAGATCATAGCCAGCTAACGCTGGCGAAAAATGACCGAAATAGAATTAATTTTTCTTATTGTCTTGGAGAACATTGGCCTATCATATACCCTAAAACAGCTAACTATTTGAACTTTTTACAAAATAAAAGTGTAGATAATAATCAGCTTTCTTTTGATACCAAATTTATTGATAAACACTCATTTTAAAGGAAAATAGCAACACATTTGCACACCGACTATGAGGCTCCCAAAATGAAAACTACGCTTACATATCAAATCTTTTTTTATTCCAATGATACATAAAAAAACTAATGACCACAGTGAAAAATGTGATGCCACTCGCCCATTTTAGATGTCGAGTTCAAAGCACTTGCCCCTATCATTAGCTCAAGGCAGTTTATTGTTTCAACAATTTTACACAAAGATATACTCAAAAAACAAAACGATCATGGTGAAAAGTGTGACACCACCACCCTTTTTGGGTGTTCAGTTCAAAACGCATGGTCTTATATTTTCTTTGTATCTTATTGTTTTTTATCAATAATCAATCAAGTTAATGACCTAAAATGACTGGAGAAGCTCATTTTAAAATATGTAATTTTTGACCTTGAAACTTGGTCAAAGTGTTTCTAAAAAACATCCCTGTTCTACAGGCCCAACGGACCCAGAGTTTCCTTTTTTTCAATTTGCTGTATGCATGTAAAATCCCTCTGGTATTAAAATCAGCCATTTTGCTAGCCAAAAGTGGAATTACACATAAGTTTGCATTGTATGTAGAAATCAGCCCATGTGCCCTGGCCTGGGCGTTGCTGAATTGACCAATTCAGCATGGATTCTGCGCCCCCTCCAAGAGGTGAAAGTCAAAATTTGTGCACGCTTCGCACACATTTCAGCTCAGATAATCATTTCAAAGATCAAATCAAGACCAATTCAACTTGATTATAATGAAATTAGCTTGTGCAAATTCTTGTGTGCTCTATGTGCAATTGTTTCAAGAATGGGGGGGGGGGGCATTATGTATTCTTGTCACTGGGTACCAACCCCTAGCTATGGCCCAGTGCTGTTTGCTAAAAAAACAAAAAAAAAACACCTGACGGGCTAGAAAGGTCCGTCTGCCTGTACATTGTAGAACAAGGGTTTTTCCGTCGCCTTATAGAGCAATAGTGCTGCACATGTGCATGCACTTGTATTATTCTGCTATCTTATCAGCAAACAAAGGTTTATGTCAAACTATTTAAAACAAAAAACAAAAGTTATTGACCTTCAAAGGGCAGAGTCCACAAAATGTAATCATCTCTAATTGTGTAATAACCTTGAAAATTGGGCTATTATATTTGAAAACCATACCCCTTTCTGGTGGAATTTGGAATTTCAATAAAATTTCAACCAAATTCAACGGTTTAAATTACTCCAGATCCAACCATTTTCATAAATTAATATTACAATAAAATGTGGTAACCATGGTAACGGTGTGGAAATTGGGCCAAATTGTGCAGTCTTCAACCAGATCTTATATAAATGTCAGCTGGAATTTAACCCAAAATGTTAGCTAAACTTTCCAGCTGGATTGAACATACAGTGCCAACTGGAATTAAGATGGCCAGGGATGTAGCTACAGTGGGCGGTGGGCGGCAGAACTACAACTCATTTTTGGAGCCCACCACTCAGCTGCAATTTTAGCAGTACAGCCCACCACTCAGAGGCCAAAATGGCACAATTTTATTGGATTAGTCAATTGCAATTTGCAAAATATGCAAGATTTTCATTAAATGCCACCCACCACTAAAACTATCCTAGCTACAATCCTGGAGATGGCGGTGAAATCTTACACAGGGGGTGTGTGGATTTAAAATAGAACAGCCCATTGCAGTCTGTCAGACCATCTCTGGTCAGACTACTGCTCTATGGAGTACCAAGTCTATAGCAATTGGTAGATTGGACATGTGTTTGTTTAGCTACTTCAGTTACATACAATGTGTGTATGCCTGGGGAAAATGTGGAATCCAACAAGCTCATACAACTTCTAGGAAAATTTGGGGAATTGGAAGGAAATTTGTGGTTTTGGTGGGAAATTGTGCTTTTCCTGGAGTGAAATGTGGAAAAAAAGCGCAAAAAAAAAGGCGCAGTGATTTATAGTGCGCTACACACAGGCACAACGCCTAGACGTTGATCCACAAGCCTCAGCACACTTTACAGGTTGTCGCTGACCACTAAATCAGGGACTTTGCTGCTTCAAGAGCGCACACCCTAGACATTCCACAAATATCATTGCAACCATCAGCTCCCCGAGTTTCGTACAGGTTACAATGAGACAAATTAGCAATAAGTTCCTTGTCCATGGGAATTTCAAGCTAACTCAATTTTTCAACAAGAGCGTACTAGGCACTAGAGTTTGAACCCGCAACCACTCGCACCATTGTCGAAAACAACCCTTTCTCCCAACCCTGTGGTTTTGTTTATCAAAAGTACCCTACAGTCAGGACACCACAAAACAGGGGATATTTATTTTATTTCCTCATTGAACTTTTTAAAACCCGCAATCTTAGAAATAATTGTTTGAACACTTTTAAGGCCTTAATTGTTTGAAATGGTCCCCCTTCTACCCCTGTACAATGTTGGCATGCCCAATGCTCATCTTCACCATATTTTCACCCAACATTGTTTGGTGGGGAAAGGGGAGTGGGTATGCGTAAGATGAACATTGAGACAACACTATTAAAATTCTTAGTTTCCAGTGACTCATATAGCGTGCACACATGAGAAGAACATGGAAATGAGAGTAGTAGGTGTTTGAACACATTTTCCAGGATTCAGGATTGTAGACAAAAATATATCGAAATGCAGTCTACAATGTACATAACACTGTAGAAGAAAAACAATAACTGTTTTTGAAAGTTTGGTAAGTCTACTTTTAAATTTTATAATTTTATGTGAGCCAGTGGGTGTTTACATATCTACATGTAGCAATTGAAAGTCATTTTCAGGGAAATTTAAGATTGGCTGTACATTATAATGTTTATTCAGTGAAACCTCAAACCTGCATACATGGTCTCCATGGATACGATGCATATTACTTCAGTTACTGATCTCATGAATATCCATATTTAGTGTACAGAATAGATTACTGAAATACATTTTGATCAAGAATTAATAAATAAATTAGTGAAAAATGCAAGAAAATGTACAATTATGTAAGTACCCTCTATCTATTTACCAGTGCACACAATCACTGGTATTTAGGTATGGGCCCTTAATTGTTAGCAGCAGTATAACCAGAGCATGCCAAAGACACATTTCATTATAAAGAGTTATTATAATAGGCAAAAATTATCCGGCTTTTGTTACTGCACGGGTCAATCAAGTCCTAACTTACTCTCGCGTAAATTCACATAAGCATGCGCCAGTCACACATTATGACAGGCACAACTGGCGTTACAAGCACTGCGCCAAACTGCATGCGCGCCATTCTATATCTAATATACACGGTGTTACAAGTATCATTTTTTTCCGCCTTATAAGCCGAACAAACTTTAGTAATAAAGTATTGGCATTCAGTGCTGAACATTTGCAATTTAATTTAGCAAATTACCTATTACCAATTTGACAACTCATGCATTTTGTCCTGGGTAGGATTTAGCCTTTGTTCACTGGAGTGGCAAGGAAACTGGCTTTGGCCAGCTGCCAAATCCCCCCCCTCCCCAATTTGAAATCTTCTGGAGCCTCTGATTACATTTTTCTTGGTTCAATTTTATAACTGAACAGCTCATGGGCAAATAGGTAGGCCAGATGACTTTCAGGGGGGACAATTAAATGTGATGAGATGAAAAGTCTTAAAAACGCCCTGAATTTTTTTTTACAGCGGGGTACAGACGAATCCAATTTCATGCATTCCTACACCTCAATGGTAGCCATAGCTGGATAAGCTGGGTCCCTGTTGGCTCCATCCCACCTAAAATGTGAAATGATGCAGCCTTGGCTGGGATTTTAAACTGCATTCCAATTACGGTACCCTTTTTACATGTAGACAAACACATACAAATACAATATAAAGTTGCTTTTTAAACGGCATCCACCCAATTGGGCAGTCACTAGGGGTGTAAATTAACGGTTATTTGTCTAACCGTTTAAATGGACCACAATCCGGTCGGTTAACCGTGTTTTTGTTTTTTTTAAATCTTTTTTTCAAAGTTTTCGGCGACTTTGGAGAACCACTGGACCTACCGTATTGTCTGTAATAAACACTCCCCCTCTCATAAACGACCCCTCCAATTTTTCAATGAAAAATTGACTGAAATGCAAACATTTCCAAATTCCGACCATGCCATATCATTTGACTTTGAGTAAGCTTAAAACTTTCATCACTCAGTCATGTCATTGACGATCGCTAAATTCAATTGCATGGACAAAACCTACTACGACTCAAACTTCCATCCATTTCATTGCCTAATTATTGCTTGATGATGCATCAGGTGTAAATTTGTTGTATTTACCACGAAAATATCAATTACCACGCTGCTCTATGGGCGCCGCCATAATCCCATTATTAGGTACTTGTAAATCCCTCCTTTCTACAGGAGCACCATCGGGAAATTTAACCCGATTTTGAAGGGTTTTTTTTCACTTTTTTCAATTCATTTCCAATAAAGGAAAAATGTTACGCCTCCAGCGCGTTTATTACAGATAATATGGTAGGTCCAGAGCAGTGGTGCTCTAAAGTCGCCGAAAACTTTGATAATTTTTAAAAAAAATTTTAAAACGTTTAAACGGTTAGTGATTTTCCTAAACGGATAGTGCATTTTACGGTCGGTTAAACGTGAAACGTGTAAACGTAGACACCTTTAGCAGTCACAACACCAGTTTAGTGCCGAGGGGATCCAGTAATGGCCGAAACGAATTCTAACAATCACTTGGCTCGTTGGATTCATCTAGATAGTAACTGCACCTCTGGCTATGCCTCTAGTAGACTAGTTTACAGGGGGTTTATCTACAATAGGTCTGAAATGGCATTGTAGAGATGCAGGGTCTTAGCTAGAAATTGAGGGTTGCCCGTCATTTGAATAAAATTGCCTGTCCTAATTTGACCTTTAAAATATTTACCAGACATCTATAGCCCATTGGGGTTCAAAGAGTTCAAATATGTGCTGATATGGCCTTGTTCTACAAATTGGGTCTACTAAAAAGGGCAATTAGCTTCTCAAAATATACAATTTATAATATAGCATCTGTCAAAGGCATTAATTTTGCCTGTCCCTGGAGCAAACTGGCCGTCTAAAATGACGGCCAGACGGGTGGCTAGCTAAGACCCTGTAGAGATGCATTACACATACGCAATTGTGTGTAAAAGTTAAAATACCCACCTTGTAGGATTGTGCAGGATGGTAGGGGGGATGTTTCTTGGTGTGTGTGTGTGGGGGGGGGGTGGAGGTGGTGTGCATGTACATGTATGTATGTGAGTCTCACCTTCATTTTTCTCAAAGTCATCCAAGAGTTTATCTAAATCATCTGCAGCTGCCAGGAAGGAGTGATCCATGGTTGGTACATAGAGATAGACCTTCACACAGACGACAACAGACGATACGTAAGCAACTGGTTTACATCTAGCCCAATGATTTCACCGATTTTGACATCAAATCACAGGTACAGGCTTTGTTCCGCCGGCAGTCACAATGACAGGATTAGAGAAGCGCAAGAACACAGACTCAAGTTGAGTGTAAGTCAGGCAAGACAAGCTGATAAAATAGGCAGGCAAACACAGTTAACCAATCAACAAGAGGCTTTCTTCACATTCAACCAATCAACAAGAGGCTTTCTTCACACTCAACAACAGGCTTCCTTCACAATGCCTGAATAAAAAGGAACAAAAAACAAGACAAAATGCACTGTCAGGAAAATGCACATAGAGGGGTTATGTTAAGCACCGGGATAATTTGCGACACGCAAACAAATTCACAGATTTTTGGTTTGGCTGTGAATTTTAAGATTTTTCCAAGCTATCCATTTTTAGACTACGGTATTCATTTTCCAAAAAACCTAAGTTTTCACAAAATTGAAAGAATCCAAGGTGATCTGCAATACAATCCATGCAGAAAAAAGTATAGAAAATAGACCATAGGACTTAAAAACAAATATAATGAATTCAACTCCGTGCCACGCAATTTAATTTAAAAACTTCAAATTTGAACTTTTTTGGAAAATGTGCGCATTTCGAGAATATTATGGATAAATCATGCAATCACAAATTTTCTAAAACAGACCTGCGAAATTTGCTCTCAAAAATCGCGCATTTTTCCGGTGCTTAGGTTATGGTGCAAATGGGACTATCTGTAAAAGCTGCCTTATTAATTTCTGCATTCTATATGTGACCTGCTACCACGAAATCAGCCATAAGTTGTCGCAACTTTATACTCATTTTGTTGAGTTCAAGATACAGTTCGGTCTGACTAAGTTTCAGTTTCAGTTTTATTTACCATATAAATTTATCATATAAATCGAAACAAACGCAATTAATGGAGGGATGACCAAAAAGGAGCACATGGCTCGTACAAGTTTCTTCTTGTTCTTGTTTGCACGCACCTGTGTCAGTAGAATTATCCTATTAGTGAATGGCCCTATTGGCCCATTGTGCTCCCATTCACAAAGGACATCCTACCAACTCAAAGAAATGAGTATAAAGTCACAGCGACTTATGGCTGATTTTGTAGTAGCAAGTCACATACATGTATTGTATTTTACAAGTGCTCAAAATATTTTTATTGAGGCTATATGAAGAATCACTGGTCTCGCCCTTGTATTCTTTGAGTGCTGGAATACAAATGTGGCAGCTGGTAGCTATTGTACAATAAAAAAATGTAGGTAGAGCCTTTCTTTGTTAAAGACATTTCTTGATGTACGTACACCCCTTCACATATTAATAGCTTATGGATGCTTGGTGTTGTTTTTACATTTGAAGGAGGATAAAGATCAAGAGACATGTCAACAAGTTTCACACATTTTTTATCAGGGTTTACAATACATGTAATGTAGCAAAATTATTTTATTTTTTAATTTTCATGTTAGAATTTTTAAGTTTTTAAATAAGTAAATAAAATGCTGATAAACAAGTACTATAGCTAAAATAATAGTTTCTCGATCATGAGAACTCAATTCTCTCGTCGGGGCCACGTCACATCCATTCATGCATTGGAGTGAAAACAACTTATCGCATATTTTTATTTGCCGAGAGTCAAACCTGGCACAATAGTGTGATAGCTTGTGATACACTCCAGAGTTCAGTGAATGTGAATGTTGTTTTCACTCCAGTGCTATTGTCAGCGGTTCATGCCGGATGTCCGACCGACAGAATTGGTATGCGTGGGAAATACAAGATACAACAGAAGAGGCTTTTCCATACAGTGAACAATAAACAAGAAATGAAATCCAATGTTATCATATTCATATATCTGCAAAAGCGACTGATAGCCTATCTTTAGTATTGATGCTTTCAGGCTTTAAATGATAGCAAGAAATGGAAATCGCCCCAAAGGAAAGATTTAAATCATGAAATTGATCGCCACATCTTAATGGATTATTATCCTACATGTATGTCAAACTGTCAACTACAACGTCTACTAGTGGACTAGTTTTAAAATCCACTCTTTAAAATCCACTCTCATCAAACTAATCAAAACTGTAAACTACAATTTTATCCAAGAAATTAAAAGAAGAAATACGGTACTAAACATTACCGTACTTAGTTTCAATGGTGCGTACAGATCGAGTCGCCTTGATGGTGTATTTCCGATCATTTTGCAACGTGGCTGAAAAATATTTCCAAGATGCGGGGTCGCGGGTATCGCCATTAGGCATGGCCCGGTAACCTGGATAAAATTTAACTCAATTGATCGTACAATCCTAGTTCACCTGAGTGATCATGTGGTTTGCCGAATGAATGGAATCGGTGTCAGAACAAGGATTGTTACTTGCAAACAAATCGTTTCGCCGGCACGTTTCAAGAAATTAAAATTACGATCTTTTGATAATTAGTTAGTCTGGCATGAGAGATTGAAAATGTGAGTTAAAGATGAGCCGCTCTGTGTTCTCTAACACTAAAATAGGCTTCTCATAATGATAAAGCTTAAATTTGCAGGCCAGGATGCTGGCCATCCATGTAATTGAAAGATGGAGGATACTACCCAGCACCCTCACTACATTCGGGTCTGTGAGGGGAGGGTGCTTGACCAGGCATACAGAATTGGCAAAAATGTGATTTCCAAAAATCACATTTTTTTTCAAAAATCACAATGTGATTTTTGGAAAACAATGTGATTTTTGGAAAAAGTGTGATTTTTGCAAAATGTGATTTTTTGCAAAAATTGATTTTGAAAAAAATGTGATTTTTGAAAAAATGTGGTTTTGGGGAAAAAAATGTGGTTTTGGAAAAATATGTGATTTTTGGTAAAAAATATGCGATTTTGGTAAAAAAAAGTGATTTTTAATCTAAAATGTGCTTTTGTTTCGAAATGTTTATTTGATGAAAATTGACAAACATTTATCTGATGATTTTAAGGACAAAACATTAACAAGACGTATACATTTATTAATTGTTTGCCAAACTTTCAAACATTTTAAAATATACATCGCTACTAAAACGTTTGTCAAACAATTGCCGATCACAAACGTTTGTCACACATTTATAATCAAACTGTTTATAAACGGATAAGGAGCCAAACGTTTGTCAAACATTTTCGTAAACGTTTGTGATCGCTAAATGTTTGTCAAACGTTTGGTGAAAACGGCTATGTAGTCAAGAATGAATCACTCAAACAGAGCTGCAAAAAAATTGACTGAATTCGAACCCTGATATTATAGGTATGAGAGGGAAACGTCAGTTAACACATTTGCTAGTCAGCCAAAATGGCCTAAACCGGCAATACAAATTTACATTGAAATTTAAAAGAACCGCTTGCTCAAGGAAACCTACATAAATATGTTGTCTATACTTCACTTGACCCAAATATATGATTTTTTTGGTGATGAGAGACTCGCACATGGAATTTCAGAGGGATTTTGATAGCAGTTCCATTAAAAAAAGCTGCTATCGTCCATCATAAAAAGCTGCCACCTTCCATCAATGAAAGATCCCTCTTGCATGGAAATGTGCTGACGTGACTCCTATCTTTATTTTTAAGAAGGGTGACAAACACAAACCTGAAAACTATCGCCCAAAATCTCTCACATCAATTGTCTGCAAAACAGCTGAGCATATCATCCACAGCCAGATCATGCAACACCTGCTAACTGAATGCCAATTTGGATTCAGGAAGAAGCGTTCCTGCGATTCACAGCTCCTGATAACAATTGACGACCTGGCCAGAGGACTTCGAGACAAGCAGCAGATCGACGCAGTTCTCCTTGATTTCTCGAAGGCCTTCGATCGTGTACCTCATGAACGTCTTCTTTTGAAGCTCCATCAGTACGGGGTCCGAGGCCAGCTACTCTCTGGGATCCGAGACTTCTTATCAGGGCGTACCCAGAGTGTGATTCTAGAGGGGGAAAAGAGCAGCGTTGCCAGCGTAACTTCAGGGGTGCCCCAAGGCACTGTTCTGGGACCCCTGTTGTTCTTGGTCTTCATTAACGACCTTCCCGAGTTTGTTTCGACTCTTTGCTGATGATGCCCTCCTGTATAGACCAATCCAATCTCAAGATGACATCACTGCTCTTCACCAAGACCTCACCAACCTTCAGGAGTGGGAGAAGAAGTGGTTAATGCAATTCAACGCTGACAAATGCAAAGTTCTCAGAATCTCCAACAAGCAAAGTAACATCTTGGGTGCAACCCCGTACTCAATCCATGGGACTGTACTCCGAACTGTTGATGAGGCAAAGTATCCGGGTGTCACTATCCACCGTAACCTCAGCTGGAAGCTGTATGTTCAGAACATCTGCAACAAAAGCAACAGCACCCTCGGCTTTCTCCGCCGCAATCTGAGGAAATGTTCCCCAAAGATCAAGGAACTGGCCTACAAGACATATGTTCGTCCCACACTGGAATATTCATCTATGGTGTGGGATCCACATATGCAGGACCTGATTTCCCAGATTGACATGGTCCAACGGCGTGCTGCTAGGTTTGTGACGGCCGACTACAACCAACAGAGCAGCGTAACCCAGATGCTACAAAGTCTACAATGGCAGACACTCTATGAACGTAGGGCCCACAGCATAATCATCATGCTGTACAGGATAGTACATGGTCTTGCTGCCATTCCTGCTGCTCCACCATACTTGTTCCCATCTTCATCAGACCAGACTAGAGGCCACAACCAACAGTTCAAACAACAACACTGCAGAATCCTGTCTTATCAACACAGTTTCTTCCCAAGTGCCATCTGTATCTGGAATTCTCTACCAATCACTGTGGTGTCAGCTCAGTCACTGGATATTCTCCGAACCGTCTGGGACCACTCACCCTCCGATAGTCTGCCACAGGGTCATCTTTTTACTTGCACCATGTTTTTAGTTATCTGCACCAGCCCTCGAATTAAGGATCTGAAGGGGCACGGCAACTTTTTTAGGGCAAGTTGATAATTGCCTTAGATTTCCATTGAAAAGGCGAGGCAGCACGGCAATTTGTAATATTTCAAAAGGGCATCACAGCAACTGTTTAAAATTTGAGAAGGGCACCAAGGCAATTTCTCAAAAGTAAAGAAAAACTCACGTTAGCTATCAATCATGATAGATGATTTTAGTGCTTATCGAACATTGGTCTTCAAATATTGAAGTTCGCAAGTATCTTGGAAAGAATTGGGGAATTCCTTTTAAATTTCAGTCTGTAGCTATATCGATTTGGATTAGGTTTATACTTGTGTGCAGGGTATACCAGAATTATTCTGTCCTTTCTAACACCAAAGGTTAAGGTAGTTTCCTTAAAAAATTGCAAAAATTGCAAAATATAAATACGCAAATTAGCTCATTATAATAGGCCTATATGTAAATGCTACATCAGCATCCCCTGGACATCATCAGCTATCACCACAAGCATTAAGCCATTATTATAGTCTACTGATGAGCTTAATCATGTTCGCAAATATTTTGATATGAACGTCGGCCTATATACTACAAAACAGGTTTCCTTATTTAGTAAAATATGCAAATTAGCTCATTGAAATATTTAGTGACTATGACTGAATGCACTAAAAATATGTTTTTAATTCAATGATATAACACAATAGATTTGAAGTTGTTTTACTTCACCAGACAATGATTTTGGGCAAAAAAAACAATTTAACACCATGGAATTTATAATCATGTCTAAGTGAGGGTATATATGAATCCAACAGAATATGTCCAGAAATTTTAAAAATAATAAAGTATCTTAATTAGGCATAGTGTCCTTTCAAAAAGGTCATGGAATGGAAAATAATAAATGTAAACAGTTAGTTAGTTGGAAAGTTGGCAAAAGTGACCTTGAGCTTAGCATAGGTGTCCCTTCAAAAGGTCATAGAAGGGGAAATAAATGTAAATAGAAGTCGGCAAAGACTCATCACAAAGGAGTGCACAAAGGGTTTGTCAGCAAAACTGTACATGTCTTCTGAGGTCAGCTTTGAGTTTAGCATACATGTAGGTTATGCATGGTCGAGCACCCTTACAGACCCGAACGTAGTGAGGGTGCTTGGTATCTCCGCCATGTTTCAAATCCATGGATGGCCAGCATAATGTCCCGCAAATTTAAGCTTTATGAGAAGCCTATTTTGGTTGCAAAATGAGAACACAGAGTGGCTTATCTTTAACCCACATTTTCAATCTCTCATGCCAGAGGTTAAAATAAAACGATCCCTAACTAATTATCAAAAGATTGTAAATTTAATTTCTTGAAACGTGCCGGCAAAACGATTTGTTTACAAGTAACAATCCTTGTTCCGACACCGATACCGTTCATTCGGCTTCATTCGGTTTCATTCAGCAAACCACGTGATCACTCAGGTGAACTAGGATTGGACGATAGATTGCGTTAAATTTTATCCAGGTTACCGGGCCATGCATAATGGCGATACTCGCGTCTTGGAAATATTTTTCAACCACGTTGCAAAATGATCGGAAATACACCATCAAGGCGACTCGATCGGTAAGCATCATTGAAACCAAGCAATATTTAGTATTTCTTCTTTTGATTTTTTCGATAAAATTTTAGTTTACAGTTTTGATTAGTTTGATTCGAGTGGATTTAAAGAAAAAAACCAGTCCACTAGTAGACGTTGTAATTGACAGTTTGACAGTTCCGCCGGAAGATCATGTGAATTCATAAGATGTGGCGATCAATTTCACGATTAAAATCTTTCCTTTGGGGCGATTTCCATTTCTTGCTATATAAAGGCTGAAAGCATCAATACTAAAGATAGGCTATCAGTCGCTTGTGCAGATATATGTTAACATTGGATTCCATTTCTTGTTTATTGTTCACTGATGGAAAAGCCTGTTCTGTCTTATCTTGTATTGGTTGTATTTCCGACGCATACATACAGGTGTCCCTTCAAAAGGTCATAGAAGGGGAAATAAATGTAAATAGAAGTCGGCAAGACTTATCACAAAGGAGTGCACAAAGGGTTTGTCAGCAAAACTGTCTTCTGAGGTCAGCTTTGAGCTTAGCAGAAGGTACATCCAATCCCACATTGGTCAAAACGAGTTGAATAAGGTTTGGATGCTTTCAGTCAATGATAGGGTTATTCAGCTTAAACTAAATCATGCTTTTAAGATTTTTCATAATCTTGCCCCTGAATATTAAAAATTGTATTTTACTTGTATATCTTACGATGTACCATCTCCGCCAATTTCCTTTTTAATTCCCCTTTTTTTAATTTCCCTTTTTTTTTTAATTTTCTTTTTTTTTAATTTCCCCTTTTTTTTAATTTCCCCTTTTTTTTTAATTTTTTTTTTATTTTCCCTCTTTTTTTTTATTTTCCCTTTTTTTTTTTTTTTCTCCCTTTTTTTTTTTTCCTTTTTTTTTAATTTCCCCTTTTTTTTTTTCCCTTTTTTTCTTTTTTTTTTTTTTTTTCCCCTCTTTTTTTAATTCCCCCTTTTATTTTCTCACAAAGCAGAATCTTGGCCGAGACACATACTCAATAGTTGTCCAAGAATTTGCTCGCACTGTAGTCTTTACGTGTGACAGACCATGGATATAGTATATGGACAGACCCACTGTGTAGAAGTCAGTGGTCAGACCATGTGTGTGTATTATTTACACCACTGATATAGCCTGTGCCGGAGCCTGTGTGCTAGGGCCGTAGACTTATTTCAAGTCACGGAAAACCATAAGAATACTAGTATATAAATCGCAGTGGTTTTATCCCGACCCGTGAGGGGGGGTGTAATTTTCCCAAGGCGTGCAAAAAATTGCTTGCTTCCTTCCCCCCCCCTCCTTTGCACATGCCAAATGTTTTAAAATTGCCATTAAAATTGCCATGTAAAGGGACGGCATATTCGTACTATTTAGAGCTATTTTATGACTATTAGGCCTATGTGACTATTTTTGCATTTTTCTCACAAACTAATAAGACACTGGTAAGGAACTGCATTGGCTTCCTGTGTTCCAATGAATTGTTGTTTAACTTATGTTGATTGTATATAAATGTAATAATGATAGGCCTATTGCTCCTTCATATTTATCTGAACTTCTTTCAAATTATGTTCCCACTCGTAGGCCTACTCTTCGATCTGGAAACATGCAACTTCTTCAAGAAACAAAATAAGAGCACATGAGTCATTTGAAATTGCAGCTCCACGTCATGGAATGAATTGCCTATATATTTTAGAACTGCTAAAAATGTAACTATGTTTAAAAAGATGTTAACAACTCATCTTATGTCGGGGTTTGCTCAGGGAAATTTGAAAATGCCACCAAATAGTGAAAAACTGTATAAAATGTCTAACTTTTGTGTTGATTTGTAAAATAAAACAAAGAAAAGTGATTATTTAGCAGTAATCAACCATTAAACAATCAATTCTAGCATTAATTTTAGGCCTACGATCCAAGATTCTGGCCATAGGCCTAGTGCTTTACAGTGGACACGGAAAATCACGGAATCGGCCAATTTGCAAGACGGATTTTAGATTTTGGAACACCATGAACACGGAGAAATTGTGGCTTTAGCTATAGGCCGAATAAAGACTTATACAGTGGAAGGGTCTAAATATTTAATATATTATTAACAATTATTATTCTAATCTAATTCAAATTAGGCCTCTTTTAATATAAGCCTTGTGATCACTCTATTGGATTCGGATTGTTTTACTAGGTTTGGATTTAATTTTTGTCTTCACTATAGGCCAAGATATAAAAAAAAATAGAATGCTATCTGAAAGCGCTATCCATGTTGGACAGCTGTGTTCAAATATAAAGTACGGATGACCTTGCTCCCAGCGGTATACTAACATGAATCCACTAGCTGCAACATTATACGCACATCAAAAAAAAATATCGGGGAAATTTAAAAAAAAAAGGGGAAATTAAAAAAAAAAGGGGGAAATTAAAAAAAGGGGAAATTATTTCGCAAAAAAAAATGCATATTCAACAAAAAATTAAACTTTGTCCGATCGGGCCCAAATTTGGTGGGTGGCATCCTTGATACAAGGGGAATATAATGCATAAAATAAAATCGAGGTCAACCAAGGTCAAAGGTCATTACGGAGGGGTCAAATTTCAAACTTTGTCCGATCGGGCTCAAATTTGGTGGGTGGAATCCTTGATACGAGGGGAATATATTCCCGAAATAAAATTGAGGTCAAGCGAGATCAAAGGTCATTATGGAGGGGTCAAATTTCAAACTTTGTCCGATCGGGCTCAAACTTGGTGGGTGGAATCCTTGATATGAGGGGAACACGTAAAACTTAAAATCGAGGTCATCCGAGGTCAAAGGTCATCCAGGAGCTACATTTTAAACTTAATCCCTAAGCTTCCCTGGGTGGGCGCTTTATATTGGGGCATGGGCGCTTATTGGAATGAATACGGTTGTTATCAATTAATTTATTAAATGAAAACGATTAAATAAAGAAATAAATATAAATAAAATAAATCATTAATTGATCAATAAATTAATAGCCTAAATAAAAGAATTCATTGATTAATAAATAAACACATAAATAAGCAAATAATCAATTACCGGTAATTGTTAAATAAATACATAAACAAACAAATAAATCAAGGCAGAGAATTTTATTTCAATTTTATAATTATATAGGCCTAGGCCTAGGCCTACGCCAAAATATTTTCTGAATTTAGTCAAAATTAACACTCTATTGATGGTAAAAATTTTATGAACATTTTACGTAGGTCCTAGACTATGCCATAGTCGATTTTTGATAAATAAAACATGTTATTAATCATGATGGAAGCATTCAGTTGAACTCGAAATTATACTGATATTTATTACATCAAAATACTAGTATAAAATGGTTATGAAAAGGTTTATATAATTATAGCCTAATAGTGACAGTAAAGGTAAAGTAAAGTATACGTAGGCTTATATTATTGAATGCAACATCATGTCATTATATAAGCACTTCAATAACTGGAAGAAACTTTGGGGGACCTACGTGTAATTATCCTATAAATTGCGAAAATCCAGACCGTGTATGCACGAAAAATGGCAGGTTCTATAATGTGAACCACATGTATATACCCGGTATCCCGGGCCCGATAGGAGTATTATAGCATCGCAGCGGTAAAAGCGCCATACGGCCTAGCGAGTTCAAATCGATAATGCATGTATAATAATTGCCCATTTATCATGTTTATTATTGTCGGATTTCTCAACAATTGAGCGCTATTAATACACATTAATGTTTTTAACAAATAAAATTCCAAAATATGGTACATTCTCTCCCGCATTTTCTGCCTTTGCTTGTCACGTGGTAGGCCTATGTTTAAGTTGCGACTATATGTTCAAATAATTTTCAAAAGCGTAACAATATGACAAGTGGCCGACTGGTCTAAGGCGCTAGGCCCACAGAGTGTCCAACGCCCTGCGCCGTGAGTTCGAACCCTGCCTCTGCCAAACTTTATTTTACTTGGGAAATTTTAAAAAAGGTGAAATTCAAAAAAAAAAAAATTGAAATTCAAAAAAAAAAGGTGAAATTCAAAAAAAAGGAAATTCAAAAAAAAAAAAAGGAAATTCAAAAAAAAGGAAATTCAAAAAAAGGGGAAATTCAAAAAAAGGAAATTCAAAAAAAAGGAAATTCAAAAAAAAGAGGGAAATTCAAAAAAAAGGGGGAAATTCAAAAAAGAGGGAAATTCAAAAAAAAAGGAAATTCAAAAAAAAGGGGAAATTCAAAAAAAAAGGAAATTCAAAAAAAAGGGGGAATTAAAAAAAAGTGAAATTAAAAAAAAAGGGTGAAATTAAAAAAAAAAAGGGGGAAATTAAAAAAAAGGAAATTAAAAAAAAAAGGAAATTAAAAAGGAAATTGGTGGAGATGGTACACGTAATATCTGCAGCTCATAGGCACAGTACCAGGGTAGCCCATACAACTTTGTTGTTCCTCTTTGTAAAGGTCAAGCTAGTCACACATTCTACAACACCACTATTCATCATTGGAACGCTTTGCCAAAGGGAATCAAGCAAGTTAATAAAATCAACACTTTCAACATTTCAGTCAAAAACACCTTGCTGGTAAGCTTTTTGGGCTATCCTTGGTACTCTGCTGTTTTATAATGTTTTTATAATGTTTTATCATCTTAATGTGCTGTTTTTAAAAATGTGTACATCTTATATTATTGTTAATTGTCTATTTATATGTAAACATTGTAATTTCTGAGTACCGGTACCGAATCAAATCAAATCAAATCAAATCTAGCATAGGTGTCCCTTCAAAAGGTCATAGAAGGGAAATCAATGTAAATAAAAGTCGGCAAGGACCTTAGAACTCATCACAAAGGAGTTCACAAAGGAGTGGTCGGCAAAGTCCTTTGAGGTGCAGGGCACGGACGGCAACTTATTTAGAGGGCACGGCAAGTGACTGCCGTCGTTAATTAAAGGACATATTTTGAGGGCATTACGGCAGTGGGCATGGGCACCCACGGCAATATGCCGTCGGTGCCGTGGGCTAATTCGAGGGCTGATCTGCACATTTCGTTGAAATTTGTTCCTGTGACCAAGCTAGCACCTTTTGCACCCAAGTACGACTATAGGCCTACTCCACTACGGAGGGATGTACTCAATGGAAGAAGAAGAGACTAGAAACACCCCCGAAATGCTTTTTTTTGGAATTTTGCAAGCTGAATCTTTTTGTGAAAGTCAATCTTTGATAGGCTAGCTCACATCACACACTATAGGTGGCGCTATTCGTCCATAAGGAAGTGGAATGTGCATGTACGGTCCAAAAATGCCTTTACTGTGGGACTCAATGGAGAAAATCACTAAAAATTAATTTTGACAACCAAAACCAAAGTGATGTTGACTTATGTTGGTACTGGCATGAATGATACTGGATTCATAAACTATCACATAGTGCAATCCATGTTCCACCAAGTCGACGCTCGATTTAGCTCAAAAGCAATTTGTGTGTAAATCAAGACCATCCAAAACAGCTTTCTTACAGTAAAGAATAGGAGGCCATCTAGGGTCACATACAGGAGTGTGCATTGTTACATGTGCCTGCTGTCACAACACAATCAAACTTGCCCCATTGCAACTGCAGGATTTTGCAATAGAAGCTACCGGGAACCAAATTACATGGACCGGCAATGGCGCCACTGCACGACCCCAATTGAAACCAGCCAGTCCACCTAATTAATTATTCATGAGCCCAGCACATGACCAGATTCGCAGCCATCGGAAAAAGCCGAGGTGGATTTATGAATGAAAACAAGCTTTTATGAAGATCCGGAAAGTGCCGATTGATGATTTTCGGAAAATTAAAGATGGCGGGCTGTCACTACAGTTTTCAGAATGGGAATACATGCTACCGAACGGAAGTTATAGCTGTTTGAAAAATGACTTTTTACCAGCATGAAAAAACACAAAATTTGTGAGTGTCATAGAAGCTTAAATTTCATCCTTTCGTAACTTGATTTAAAAATTTGTTATGGTAAAGAAGGAATTAGTTTAGCGTAAATGGAAGTTTGTTTCATGCAGTCATGCTCTTGTTTACATTGCTCGGTCGTGCATTTCCTTGTTCGCAAGCAATATTCATGATGGTTTTTCTCATGAAATTCTACCAAAAGTGACCAATCTCACGCATGTGATTGGCTGGTTTTGAGCATGTGATAATCATTAGTTATTTAGCAGTAGTGCTTTTGCTCATTTGCATAGATGAAATTCGGTTGGCAAGTTTGATTGTGCACAATTCCACACACAAAATTTTGGGCAATTTGATGACACTATTTTTGTCTGTAACTTCAAGTATATGCACTAGAAACATGATTGACCCCTTATTGTTTAGGTAATTTAATTCTCTTTCAAATGAAAGAACTTTCAGCTAAAAATATTGAACTTCAAAATTTTATGAACATCCCTCTCTTTGACTATAGCCAAAATAATAAATTCTCGATCATGAGAGGATGTACCTTCTGCGTCAGCGTATTTTTCATATAGTTATACACGATCGCGCGACCTGCATGACCGAACCTTGACCTTGCATAGCAACGACCGTGTGATTGGTCAATTCTCAAAAGCTGTGTTTGCGCCGTAAGCGCCGGTCTTTGCGTAGTACGCTCTGCGCAAATAACTGTGCATTCCCAAGCTGGCTCTCATGATCGAGAATTGATTATTTTGGCTATAGATGTAACTTTGTTACGGAAAGTGCTATGACAATTTAGATTTTCAGTGTTGGCTTTCTTTACTCAAGGGCTTTAATTTGATATATAAAATGATGCAGTTTGATAGCAAATTTGAATTCACCTGACATACCAATTTAGTATTACTATAATCAAATTAAGTATTTCTTGGCCAAACTGGAACACTGTGAACGCTAGTGGCTCCGCGATAAACACACACGAATATAGGCTTATAGCGTGATACAGAAGAAAGTATACACACGCCTTATACACTGCGTACACGCTTAGTACACTACATGGACACAACGCGCATGTTCCAGTTTGGCCAAGAAATACTTAATTTGATTTACTTCTGAATTCTGAGTTCTGCAGTGTCAGGTCAGGATGCATGTCGTGCCAGGACTTGCGCGTGCGGCTTTCAATCATCCTGCCGACTATAACTTCAGGAGGTAAGCTTATGCCAAGACAGATCGGCTATATTATTTATATGAAATGAATGATTGAAACGAAATAGACTGTCGGACGAAGACGTGAGTCTCAATCTGTGACTGTCACTGTGCTGTGGCTGTGCTGTGAGCCTGTGGCTGTGTGAAGACAAACGCCCGTCTTTCGACGGATACACATCCAATTTCTCACTGGATGTACTCTGGAGCTACTCCGGATTACCCCCAGGGCTACTCTGTAGCGGTGTACCGTAACGCGAGTCAAAAATCCGTGGACTACTCCTATCCGGTTTTCCACGGTGTACCTCCCGTAGAGACAGACAATAGCGGAGTACCTCTAGAGGTACTCCGTAAAAAAATGCGTGATGATCTGTTGCCAGATTGAATGCTATTTTTCTCAATTTAGCTTTATTGTATGCTTTAATTAGGATATATTAGGGGTTTTTGTTCTTTCTTTCTTTCTTTCTTTCTTTCTTTCTTTATAATTTTTCAAATATATGTTAATAGTATAATAAATTAATAATAGAAAATAGTAAACAAGTAAATAGGCCTACAAAATACATAAACAAGTTCAGAAATAAGCAAGTAAAATTAATTAATTAATTTAGTAAATAACTGACTAAATAAATTTATAAATGAATAAACAAGTAAATAAAATAATAGGTAGGCCTAATTAAATTAACAAGTAAAAACTACACAAATAAGAAAGTAAATAAGTAAACATTTGTATTAGGCCTAAATTTTAAAAAAAAAAATGAATAGTACTCGTAAGCCTAGGCCTATGTAAAATAATCAATAATAGAATGCTAATAATTATCATTAACTTGGTTGTTATTTAGCTTTTTAATTTGATTACCTGTTTGCTTACATGTTTTTTCATTTGTTTGAGTAGGCCTGCATTTGTATGTTTTTAAGCATTTTTCTTTGCATATTATACTTGAATGATTGGTCATTTTATAGCTAATATTTATTTTAGGACCCCACTTTTATTCATTTATTTTTTACGCTTTTATTAAATTTATTATTAGTTTTATATTTATTATTTATTTACGTGTATTATATTTTAAATATTTACTTCTTAATAAATAAGTGACCAATCATTCAAGTATAATAAGCAAAGAAAAAATGTTTAAAAAACAAACAAAATACGGCCTACTCAAACAAACGAAAAAACATATATCAATCAAACAGGTAAGTCAAATTAAAAGATGAATAACAAGCAAGCAAAACAATATGAAAACTGTGAATAACATCAATGAAAGATTAGTAGGCCTAAGGCCTAGCCAAACGAATCAAAACCAAACTGTATTGCAAGAAGGTGTATTATAGGCCTAGGCCCACGCCTTGCAACAGTAAAGTAATGCGATGCAAAATGTTAGGAAAACAGCGTAAAAACAAGAAATTCAAGAAGTAGGCCCTAGGCCTATAAATTATGAGTAAATTTTAACTGTAATAATAAACCCGGGTACGGTAAATAAACAAACAACATGAGAAAGTGGAACCGCGAACCGCAGTATGCACACAGGAACACAGCGTCACACAAGCATCTCAAGTTAGCAAAACTAAAAACATAACAAGGAACACAAAATTAAATGATTAAAAATGATTTTAAACACAAATTGAGAAGAAGTCGTACTGGTACTGTCGTTAAACAAAAGAACAAGTTTCTACAAAGGAAACAACCACTAAAGAGAAACAAAATGTCTCCGTGACATCGGCAAGTGATTCTCGCTCCGTCATGATGCCCTATGCAAACGTGCAAACATGGTCAATCAATTAATCAAAACAACAAACGTTCGCTTTGCTAAAAATAGCTAGGTACGCGCACTAGTACGCGGCCGATTACGCGTTTGGCGAGTTGTTTACCGCTGCCGGTCAATGACCCGTTTAGCTGCGGTTGTACACGGAGCTGACTTCGTGTTACTCCAGGGTTGACTTCGTGGCTGACAGCTATCAGATGTACTTCAGAGTAGCTTCTTAAGAGTACCTTTGGAGTAGCTCCGATATGGCGTATCCAGAAGCTGGCACTAGTGTAGCACCGGAGTTGGCTTATAGACAGACAATGGATGGAGTAACAGCGAAGTAGCTCTGATATGGTGTATCCACTATGGGTTTGCTAAGGTGTAGCTACTTCGGAGTAGCTTCAGAGTAGCTCTATTAAGGTGTAGCTTCAGGGCTACACCAGGTGTAGCCGCGAAGGTAATCTGCCGCGGGGGTAAACCGTGAATGAGAATCTGGATGTGTATATATCAGCTCAGTCAGATGACAATTCGGATACATAAACGATACAAACTTACCTTTTCTAATAACATAAGATCTATTATTGTATGTTTATCCACTAGCAGTTTTTTAATTTCCTCAATATTTCTTCCTGTAAAAACGTAACACGGCCCAAATGATCAAGAATAACAAATCGCCGATGATTCATCAGCAGCAGCCATTAGTTCATCTGCGCATGCTCGTACTTCCGGAATCGCCAATGCTTCCAGAAAATGCTATTTTGTAACTTTATTTGATGCTTTCTGACTCAGCTAAATTGTTCTATGCATAAAATAAGTTCATAGGTGTATTCGTATACATAATTTGTTTAGATAGAGGTATAATTTACTTGAAAAACAGAGCAAATTCCTCACGAATTAATTCTAATAAATGACATTGAGGTCATAGGTCAAAGGTCAAGGTTTATGATTGTGATTTGGAATGTTTTTATTTTGATTGCTGATCAGTGCAGTGCAGCGCATGCAATACATGAGTGATGTTGGCGAATGATGATCGTATGTGGAAAAGTATGCATTTTACTCAAGGTAAAACATGATTTAAAAAAACAAAAATTGGTGGTGGTGTATACTCTTGACGCATCAAACTGGTAATGCTGGGGTTTATTTTATGTTCTGTTCATGCAAATGATGCATGCATCATTGATTGCATGTGTCTTCAACAACTTCAAGACTTCATGTCATGAATAACAATGTTTATTGTATTGAATTGTATTGTAAAACAACATGAGTGTACTCTCAACTGTACTGTATACTGCAGTAGTGTAAGAAAAAACAATTTGATTTAGTAGTAGTACAGCAGGGGATGTATGCTAGTAGTACAGGTAGTCTTGCCAGCAAGACTTCAGTCTTTATCATAAACATAATGACATCTACGGACCTGAAGTCTTGCAGCGGTACATAGGGATGCACTGTACGTTTAAGAAATCCAAACTTCAAGCATCAAGAAATATACCTTGCATTTGTCAGTTTTACCTCAGAGATGTTGTAGACCCTCTCTACACAGTGCAGAAACATCACAAGAAGAATGCTGCTCAATATGATAAATCCAAATCATGAAAATAGAGCAATTTTGCAGAGCAATATTTTGACCACTTTTGCACTAAGTAAATTACTCCATGAAGATTGCAGGTTTTGCCAACTTGGGGAATGTTGAACCCACCCAAACGATGAGATCAATGTAGATCAATTACCTCAACTTTGGTATGTTACTAGTAGTACAATGGGATTAAAATCATCCATGTACGCCCAAACTCTGGTACAATGGGATTAAAATCATCCATGCAGGCCAAAACTGTCCTTGAGAGAGTTCCTCGGCTACATCCTTGGAGCCCAAAATGAGCCCACATATTGTGATGTTTCTTATTTGTGGAAAAGATATTAATAAAGAGCACTGTAACCATAGAGAGTATGGTTACAGTTACTGGAACTAGTAGTACAGGGAACCCGATATGGCATATCGTAGGTATGCCAGGCAAACACATTTGCTAGTCAGCCAAATTCGCCGACAATGTCAATGCATTTTTACATAGAAATTTAAAGCAACTGGTCAAAGAAAGAAACCTACATAAATATGTTTTCTATACTTCACTTGACCCAAAAATATATGATTTTTTATGGTGATAAGTCACTCGCACATGGAATTTTAGAGGATTTTGATAGCAGTTCCATTAAAAAAGCTGCTATCATCATGAGATTAAGATCTAGAAACACCCCCGAAATGCCTTTTTGGGGAATTTTGCTAGCTGAATCTTTTTGACATTATTTGATGAAAGTCAATCTTTGACAAGATGTAACTTTGCTACGGAAAGTGCTATGAAAAAAAGGTTTTCAGTTTTGGCTTTGTTTACTCAAGGGCTTTAATTTGATATATAAAATGATGCAGTTTGATGGCAAATTTGAATTCACCTAGCATACCTACATATCGTAGCCTAGGGATACTAATAGTAGCTCTGCACTAGGGCAGCATCATAACGAAAATGTCATACCGATAAATGACACATCTGTTTTGTCCGGTTTTTTTTTCAAAGTTTGCCTTGCGAACTAGATGTATAACTAGTACAAGGAACTTATATGTTGTCTGGACAACGACAATGTATATGACCATTATTACTGTATGGCGAATTGTTGAAGGAATAACAAATAGTCAAGAATTATAGGATCCATCACGCGTCACCCGTTGTTTGTTTGGGATCCCTGGCCTCACAGTCTCCCAAAACATCAAAACACCAAAAGCGTTGAACATACTTACTTAAGACTGTCTTTTGTCACACAAAGTTTTGTCAACTTACCAAGAAAGGTCAAATTTAGCCAAATTTATTCTCTGTACAATCCTATTTAATCTCTACTGTATGCAATCACATCACAATGCTATCGGCAATTTTTTTATTTTTTTATTATTCAAAAGTTTGGCTAGTTCCCGGCGAATCGGGGATCATTAAAACGTCAACAGATTTCTAAATATGGATGTCAGTAAATTAAATGGTGAGCGGTCTGAATTTTGTGCCATACAAGTTTACGTGGTGAACTAGATGTACATTGATTTTTTTATACAACAACATGTATCATGTATGTGGGTGGATCAACGTATAGTGAGTTACGTTGAAAATTTAGGTTCAATGCGCCACATTATTGAATAGAGTTGCTGAGCTAGAAAGGGCGTTTTTAACACATTAATAATTTGTTGGAGTATTTATTGCACATCTTCTTACACTTCCTATTCTTTATAGTGGTACTTGAAATTTTACATCAATTAATCGTAATCTTTACACAATTAGTCAATGTTCACTGGAAATGGCGCGGCATATTCACTTGGCCGAACATGCAAATTTGCAATATGGCGATCACAAAAAATGATCAGAAACTTTGGCTGGCTACCAGTTGTAGTTCTCGTCTATGTACTGTAGTCAGCAATAGGAGGCTACAAAACTTGGCCCATATATCATGTCATAAATCGGGATCAAATTTACGCAAATTTTATGGTAGGTACTACAATCAGTCATACCTAGAAAGGATAAAATTCAAAGAAAAACTTCTAGGTATGACTTGTTGTACTACATTGAGTAATTGAGTATTGAGTATGTATATTTTGTTCACACTCATGACCATGATGACTGTGTTGATAATGGAGTGCACTCATTTGGGTGCAGTTGCATAATGCGTGACTGGTGCTCACTTTATTCTCTCAGACCTCACTTGGGGGCATTGGAGAGTATTTTTGTGAGTAAGATTAAGCGGGTAAAACATTAGACAAGCTAAAAATAGACAAGTAAACAGGCTACAGCTGAAAGTGTACAAAGACCATTTTGCCACTTGTTAGGTAAAATATACTATGGTATAATATATAGCATATAGGGTGGAAAATTTTTAATTTGAGTCAAAAAGTAGAAAATTTTGTTTCTCTTTTTACTGCCACATTCATGGTGCATGACCTTAAATATTCATGATTTCAGTTAATTACTGATTTTTATGATCATTTTTTTCACAGAATAAGTGCAATTATTTATACAAAGTTTTGACTTCCAAGAATAATAGCCACATCGATGTCAATATTTGGAATAAGAACTTTGCATCGATTGAATCAAGTGTTATCATCACAAGTATCTAAGAGAACATTTAATTGGTGTTTGACATCAAGAAGTAGAAGTCAACCTTTGACCCAAGGTCATAACCCTTGGCCTCTTGAGGGCAGCAGACAGATGGCTACTGCCTCAAGTAGTGATGGTATTGTGCCTCAGGATTTCAACTATTTTCTGGTGCTGGATTTCGAAGCCACTTGCTTAAGACAACAAAGGATATCCCCACAGGTAAGCAAAACCGGGGGAGGTACTCAAGTTTGGATTGGATAGGGGTGCGCAAAACCTGGGGAAGGTACTCAAGTTTGGATGGGAGGTACTCAAGTTTGGATTGGATAGGGGTGCGCAAAACCTGGGGAAGGTACTCAAGTTTGGATTGGATAGGGGTGCGCAAAACCGGGGGAGGTACTCAAGTTTGGATTGGATAGGGGTGCGCAAAACCTGGGGAAGGTACTCAAGTTTGGATTGGATAGGGGTGCGCAAAACCCGGGGGAGGTGTTTGGGAAGGTACTCTCAAGTTTGGATTGGATAGGGGCGCAAAACCTGGGAAGGTACTCAAGTTTGGATTGGATAGGGTGCGCAAAACCGGGAGGTACTCAAGTTTGGATTGGATAGGGGTGCGCAAAACCTGGGGAAGGTACTCAAGTTTGGATTGGATAGGGGTGCGCAAAACCTGGGGGAGGTACTCAAGTTTGGATTGGATAGGGGTGCGCAAAACCGGGAGGTACTCAAGTTTGGATTGGATAGGGGTGCAAAAACCGGGGAGGTACTCAAGTTTGGATTGGATAGGGGTGCGCAAAACCCGGGGGAGGTACTCAAGTTTGGATGGGATAGGGGTGCGCAAAACCCGGGGGAGGTACTCAAGTTTGGATGGGATAGGGGCATAAAACCGGGAGGTACTCAAGTTTGGATTGGATAGGGTGCATAAAACCTGGGAAGGTACTCAAGTTTGGATTGGATAGGGTGCGCAAAACCTGGGGAGGTACTCAAGTTTGGATTGGATAGGGGTGCGCAAAACCCGGGAGGTACTCAAGTTTGGATGGGATAGGGGTGCGCAAAACCCGGGGGAGGTACTCAAGTTTGGATTGGATAGGGGTGCGCAAAACCTGGGGGAGGTACTCAAGTTTGGATTGGATAGGGGTGTGCAAAACCTGGGAAGGTACTCAAGTTTGGATGGGATAGGGGTGCGCAAAACCTAGACTAATTCCAATCAGCCGTCTACACTTCGCATGTACTGTCATGCTTCGTAGTGACGACTGATTATCTTACAGCCCAAATCATGACGGACTTCTGAAAACTATTCAATGCGACTTTAGTTATGCGCCATAGCGCGACTGACTAGCGGCGCCCGTGTACCGCGTCGCTGTACCGCGCCGCTGTGACTAGATCGCGCTCTGAACTTCTAAAAACAACAAACTCGGTCAAAAGGTCAATTTGGACACAACTGCGCACGCTCTATGCCACAGGAATCCTGTTGCAAAATCCGTCACTTATTTTCCACGTAGTTTTCTCAGTCGTCAATCCAGACGGTTGACGACTGAGGGCAGCAGTCTAGCGCAAAACCTGGGGAAGGTACTCAAGTTTGGATTGGATAGGGGTGCGCAAAACCCGGGGGAGGTACTCAAGTTTGGATTGGATAGGGGTGCGCAAAACCTGGGAAGGTACTCAAGTTTGGATTGGATAGGGTGCGCAAAAACCGGGGAGGTACTCAAGTTTGGATTGGATAGGGTGCGCAAAACCGGGGGGTACTCAAGTTTGGATTGGATAGGGTGCGCATAAAACCCGGGAGGTACTCAAGTTTGGATTGGATAGGGGTGCGCAAACCCGGGGGAGGTACTCAAGTTTGGATTGGATAGGGGTGCTCGAGAATTGAAAAGTGAACCCATCCATCATCTTTTCAAGAAATTTGGACCCATCGATATACCAAAATTCAAAATTGTCTTTATTTTTACAATTGAAAGAAAAAGGAGCCCAAATGTTTTGATACTGATACATACATACACTTACTTCACATGGGCGCAGCCATTTGCAGTTGGCGTCAGGTTGTCTGGCATGTGGCTTGAAGCTCTGGGGTGGTCTTCCTTTAGTTTTCTATGGCAAGATAGTAACTGTGGCCATTTTTCTGCTTAGAAAATTGTATTTTTTCATTTTTTTGCTAATTTAAAACAATTTTACAGAAAATCCTCTCAATAACTTTTTAAATCTCTTGACATAGTTTTTACAAATATTGTTTTGTGCATTGTATGTGAAACTTAAAATCGCCTAATGCTCAGAATTTTTGCAGTACGCGGTTTATCAAAATGTCATTCATTTTCAAAACTCCTATTGACTATTCATTTGTGTGTGTAGCTGAAAATCATCCAGACATCTGACAATGGGTGGTCTGCTAATGGCCTCCTCCATAATATATTATCAACTTTATAAAATCATTGTACCTGACTGGTTAATGTTACACTGGTCCACATTTTGTGACACATTTTTTCATTTTTTTGTTGCAAATTTTCCAACAACAGGTCAATTTCAAAAGTGGTAGAAGCATTAGGATTTTCTCACAGAGCCCCTGATTGGTTAGTTACATGATATAGTCAACTGAGTAACCAATCAAAATAGAGCTTTTAGATCTCTTACACATTTCAGCTTAAACCCTTTCAGCCCTACTGATTATTCTTATCATATCTCTGATTGGCTTAATACATTAAGCACACAGAGTATTTACTCATTCTCGTTCATCAAAGACCCATTCAGTGATCCCAGCGAAAGTGTGAACAAATTAAAGTTGTTTATTAATTGCCTAAAAGTGACAAAAAAAACCTGATGGAAACAACAGTATTGACAAAGTTGAGGCCCCATTCACATGCATTTAGTATTTTGTGATCCTAGCATCCCTTTTTATGACATTTTTCAGTAGATATCCACGAAAAAGCTTATTCCCAAAATTTCATTGAGTTTCCAGTCCTGAAGTTGAATGGAGAGAACTTAGTGAATCTTGATGTGTATTTGTTTAACAGGAAATCATTGAGTTTCCAGTCCTGAAGGTGAATGGAGAGAACTTTGAGACTGAAGCAACATTTCATACGTATGTGCAACCAACAGTCCATGGTGTATCTGAATTTTGTACGGAGGTAAGTGAACACAGTGGAACAGGCTCTAACTCATAATCGGAAGGTTTTGGGTTCGAGCCCCTGCGACGCCATTGCAACCAACAGTCCATGGTGTACCCCGGTATCCGAGTTTTGCACAGAGGTAAGTGAACACAGTGGAAGCATGGTGGCCGAGCGGAACAGGCTCTAACTCATAATCGGAAGGTTACAGGTTTGAGCCTCAGCGACGCCATTGTAACCAACAGTCCATGGTGTACCCCGGTATCCGAGTTTTGCACAGAGGTAAGTGAACACAGTGGAAGCATGGTGGCGAAAGCGAACAGGCTCTAACTCATAATCGGAAGGTTACAGGTCTGAGCCCCAGCGACGCCATTGTAACCAACAGTCCATGGTGTACCCCGGTATCCGAGTTTTGCACAGAGGTAAGTGAACACCGTGGAAGCATGGTGGCCGAGCGGAACAGGCTCTAACTCATAATCGGAAGGTTACAGGTTTGAGCCTCAGCGACGCCATTGTAACCAACAGTCCATGGTGTACCCCGGTATCCGAGTTTTGCACAGAGGTAAGTGAACACAGTGGAAGCATGGTGGCCGAGCGGAACAGGCTCTAACTCATAATCGGAAGGTTACAGGTTTGAGCCCCAGCGACGCCATTGCAAACAACAGTTCATGGTGTATCCAAGTTATGTACTGAGGTAAGTGAGCTTAGTGGTCGAGCTGCTCCGACTCATAATCAAAAGGTTGCGAGTTCGAACCCCAGTGACGCCATTGCAACCAACAGTCCATGGTGTATCTGAATTTTGTACGGAGGTAAGTGAACACAGTGGGAGCATGGTGGCCGAGCGGAACAGGCTCTGACTCATAATTAGAAGGTTGCGGGTTCGAGCCCTGGCGTCGCCATTATGGTGTGCCCTTGAGTAAGGTACTTTATCTCGATTACTCCTCTCCACCCAGGTGTAGAAATGGGTACAAGCATTCTTAAATGCTGGGAAGGAAACAGACTCGCTGTTGCGATCCCCCCGCAGCAACATTTCACGGTGGAGTCTGGCCTAATCGCTAACAAAAGAGATGGGCACTCCATCCTGTAAGAAATGCAGGTTCAACTCCTTTACCTTTAAAAGTAAACACAGTATGGAAAAAATGTGATGCCATCAAATTAAGAGTCTCATGATGTCGATCAAAATCAAAAGTCAGTTTTCAATCTCATTTCATGATCCTTTCTCAAAGCTTCATTTAGCTGAAAACCCCATTATAATTACGGTAATAGACTTACGGTTCCCAAGATATGTCCATTTTAGTGTCGCTCAGAACAATAAAATACAAAGGAAGTTGGATACTATTGGCTACATCTCAAAATCAATATTGCCACAGGCATAAACTGCAAGCCTCAGCAGCACACATTGGGCTATTCCATTTAAAATCCACACTACCCCTGTGGAAGATTTTGGAAATACCTTCCACAGGGGGAGTATGAATTTCAAATGGAATGTACACATTAGGCAACTCCATTTGAATTTCATACAACCTCTAGCTAAAAAAGATTCAACCTGAATCTTCCACTGAGAGAGGGTGAGTTTCAAATGGAGCTGCCTAATGTGTTCATTCCCTTTGAAATTCATACTCCTTTTGTGGAAGATATTTCCAAAATATTCCACAGGGGTAGTGTGGATTTTAAATGGAATAGCCCATTAGGGAATTAACTGACAACTCTGGCTCAAGACCACCGAGGGGGGGGGGGGGTCATTGACCAGGGGTATCATGTGTGACCAAAGATATGCAACGTAAAAAAAAATGTTTTTAGCCATTTGGGACAAAGGTAGCATGGAATAAAGGTTAAATGTCATTGTGGTCACGCATGATACCCCCTTGTCAAAGAGCATTGCCCCACCCCACCCGAGACACACTCTAAAGGGCCTGTACCTATTTACTCATTTTCTCACCACTGTGGTCCGGGTTCAATTGCCCACATGTGAGTTTCGTTGCCGATCCATACTCCAACCTCGCAGGCGCTCCGGTTTTCCTCCTGCATCTAAAATCTTACCTCTTCCCATATCCCTGTCTCATCATATTTGGCTGGCTTCCCTTGAATTTAGTAGCCTGAGCACTATTGGGCTTTGCCTGGCTACGGCCGAATGTTATAAATATTTTTTTTTAAATCATACATAATAATATCTTTCATTGGGGTTGTAACTTTTACTCATATTTTATCTAGATTTAGTATTAGCGGCATATTTTCGCTGGGTTAATTTTTTCCAATTTGATCAATTCTGGACAGTTTAGTGCCGGGGTGTTTAATTTGTGTTTCCAAATATATGCACATTAAGTACTATGTGTATTAATATTATTGTGGGTGTAAAACTTGGTGGCTAGCTATTTGACCGCAAAAAGCCCAAAAATTAAACCCCTGCGAAAATTTCTCACAATACAATATTCACAGGAAGAGCTTGTAAAACAATTATCAGATCCGATAAATTTGATAAAAAATCTTACATTTCTTTGATAGAAATAAACATGTTGGAACCATCATTTGGTATTTCATGTTAAATTATAACTGTAGTATATAATGAAGTAAAAATAAGGAGTTCTAAAAATATAAGTTGACATTATGGTTTCATTAGGGTTAGGGGTTAGGGCAGTGTGCAAATTAAGAAAAAAATCAGGTCATCCAGTGGATGACCAGGTCATGAAATCTAGTCATCCGCCAAAATTTTTAGTAATCTGTATATTATTTAAAATTTTCATTTTTTTAAAGTTAAATTAGAACTTTGCATATTAAAAGCACATGAAATCAACCATGAATGATCCTAGCAATTAGCTCTAGGTCAAGTAACACTCTTTTATAAAGTATGGGCATCCGATGGATAACCTGCAGTGAATTTCTGGTCATCCGCCAGCAAATCTGGGCTTCAGGATGATCACTTAATTTGTGCACTGTGTTAGGGTTTTAGTACCCCTGACCGTAATTGTATCGTGATGGACTCTTAAATGAGACATTTACCAGGAATATTGCCATTATGAGTTGTGAGCAGAAAGTGATTTGATATTCTTTTCTTTTATACTTTCTTTCTTCAGTTGACAGGTATTACTCAGGAGATGGTGAATGGTCAACCAACATTACAAGAAACACTCACGGTAAGGAAACACACTCTAGCCCTGATGTGACCATGATTAGCTCACTGAATATGGAGAGTATGAATTTCAAATGGAATTAACACATTAGGCAGCTCTATTTGAAACTCACCCTTCTTCAGTGGAAGATTCAGGTTGAATATTTCTCGAGAGGGTGTATGAAATTCAAATAGAGGCCGTCAGCGTGACGTCATATGCCGCCATCTTGTGGGTACACGCTGTGATGTTCGTTCGATCTCCATGCGTGAACAGCAAAATCACCGCGTTGATGCGCGATAACAGCTGCGTGGCAAGCTGCGCCCTGCGCGTAGTGTCCGACGCATGAACACACAGATCATTTGTACCCACAAGATGGCGAAAGGCTGACGGCCTCTATTGGAGCTGCCTAATGTGTTCATTCAGTTTGAAATTCATACTTCCTCTGTGGTAAATATTTCCCAAGTCTTCCACAGGGGTAGCGTGAATTTTAAATGGAATAGCCATAGTTAGGGGAAAAAGTTCACTTTGGTGACCACTCTCTGGCTAGTAAGGTTTGACGATTGATTCGACTTCTATGGACCATTTAGAAAAAAAATAGCCACCATGTCCCTCGGGAAAATCCCGGCATTTTTCGCTAGAGGCCAAAATCCAAAATGGCCGCCACCACCATTTTGAAAATTTAAGTTTTGAACCAGAGCACCTATAATCATGCACAAAGACACTTTTTCGGATATGTCGAGTACAAGGATTCCGATTCTGACATTAGTTTGACATTACGGCATCATTTTCACCCAGAAATCCAAGATGGTGGCCGGCACCATCTTGAAAAATTTAGTTTTGAACAAGAGGACCTTAAATCGTGTGCAAAGACACTTTTTTGGATAAGTCGACCACAAGGATTTCAAATTTGACATTACTTTGAAATTACGAACTCATATTTACCCAGAAATCCAAGATGGTGGCCGCCGGCGCCATCTTGAAAAAAATAAGTTTTGAACCAGATTACCTAAAATCGTGTACAAAGACACTTTTTCTGGTAAGTCGACCCCAAGAAATCCGAATCTGACATTAATTTGACGTTACAAAATATTTTTTGCCCAGAAATCCAAGATGGCCCCCATTTGGTAGAGCGTAAATGTGATTTTTGAATGAAAGCAGAAGCATAAATATGTCATTTCCGCCTTATCTGGGGTTCATGTCCCTTATATGGGGTTTAAACTGCCTTATCTTGGGTTTACATCCCTTATCTAGGGATAAGGCGCCTTACCTGTGGTTTAGACGGCCTTATCCTGGGTTTACGTTCCTTACCTGTGGCTAAGATGCCTTAACCTTAGCATATCGCAGTCTAAACCCAGATAAGGCATCTAAACCCCAGATAAGGCGCCGTAACCCCAGAGAAGGGACGTAGACCGCCGATAAAGCAGTCCAACCCCCAAATAAGGCGCTTTAACCCTAAATGAGGAACATAAACCTAAGATAAGGCATCTAAACCCCACATAAGGTGCCCAAACTCTAGATACGGGTCGTTAACCCCAGATAAGGGTCGTAAACCTCAGATAAGACATCTAAACCCAAGATAAGGCGCCTTAAAACCAGTCCCAACCCAAAATAAGGCGCCTTAACCATAAATAAGGAACATAAACCTAATATAAGAGAAGTAAACCCCAGACGGCGCCTTATCTGGGGTTTAGACTGCCATATCTGAGTTTACGTCTCTTATCTGGGGTTATGGCGCCTTATCTTGGGTTTAGATGCCTTATCTGAGGTTTACGCCCTTTATCTGGGGTTAACAACCCTTATCTAGAGTTAAGGCACCTTATGTGGGGTTTAGATGCCTTTTCTGGGGTTTATGTTCCTTATTTAGGGTTAAGGCGCCTTATTTGGGGTTTAGACTGCTTTATCTGGGGTCTCGCCGCTATCTGGGGTTACGGAGCATTATCTGGGGTTTATATGCCTTATCTGGGTTTAGACTGCGATATGCTAAGGTTAAGGCATCTTAGCCACAGGTAAGGAACGTAAACCAGGATAAGGCCGTCTAAACCACAGATAAGGCGCCTTATCCCTAGGTAAGGGATGTAAACCCAAGATAAGGCAGTTGAAACCCCATATAAGAGACATGAACCCCAGATAAGGCGGAAATGACACACTTATGCTTCTGCTCTCATTCAAAAATCACATTTACGCCCTACCAAATGGGGGCCATCTTGGATTTCTGGGCAAAAATTATTTTGCAACGTCAAATTAATGTCAGATTCGGATTTCTTGGGGTCGACTTACCGGAAAAAGTGTCTTTGTACACGATTTTAGGTAATCTGGTTCAAAACTTATTTTTTCAAGATGATACCATGCCACCATCTTGGATTTCTGGGTAAATATGAGTTCAGTAATGTCAAAGTAATGTCAAATTTGAAATCCTTGTGGTCGACTTATCCAAAAAAGTGTCACAGGGCAGCTTTGCATTTTTTGATTGGTTTACAGACATTTCAGGAATGGATGGACTCTCAAGGCTTACTAGTCCCAGAATGCAAATCTGTATTTGTAACATGTGGAGACTGGGACCTTAAAACAATGTAAGTAAAATGCAGTGCAGTGGGTTAGTAGGTGTGTGTGTGTGTGGGGGGGGGATGTGCCTCCGCACAAATAGTGACTGACATTCAAGGTCTTAGCTGGAAATTGAGGTTTACAAGTCATTTTAATAAAATTGCATGTCCTAATTTGACCGTTAAACATTTACCAGCCTTCTACATCCCAATGGTGTTCAAAGAGTTCAAATATGTGTTGCTATGGCCTTGTTTTGCAAAGCTGGTCTAAAGTCTACACAAAAAGTAACGCAGCTGTTATAAATATGCCTATAGCTTTTGAATTAATAATTGTTTTCACAATATTTTAACATAGAAAGAAGGATATTTACGCACATTTTGATACCCCATATTGTTTAATGTCGCTTAATATTAACAATACAGTAGTGCTTTTAAAGAAGAATACCTGAATTTAAATGTTGCAGTTTATAGCGATCAATGGTTATTACGCAATCATTCTAGCATCGTAAAACCCTCCATTATCATCGCGCTGACTTCCAAGTCAATACAAATAGCTGCGACTTTTAAATTCAGGTATTTCTCTTTCAAAACACTGCTGTGTTGTTGAATAAAATCGGACAAATGGGGTATCAAAATGCGCGTAAATAAATCATCTTTCTTTTTATGTTGAAATATTGTGAAAACAATCATTAGTTCTGAAACTATAGGCCTATTTATAACAGCTGTGTTACTTTTTGTGCAGACTTTATTAAAATGGTCAATAGCCTTTCTCAACACCTACAATTATGTCGAAGGGATTCATTTTGCCCGTCCCATGAGCAAACTCCCCATCTAAAATGACAGGCAGACGAGTGACTAGCTAAGACACTGCTTATCGTACATCATAGGTTGTCATAGATGGTCCACCCACTCCACGGGCGGGCCATAAAAAAAGACAGTCCATGTTAATATTTGCTCAGATCTGTGTCTTTTCCTTTGACTTGTTTCAGTCCCAAAATAATCAAATGTTGGCACATCAAGGATTAATCCAGCAAATATTTGTGTGCTTGAAAATTAGTGAAACGAATGTTGATCTTTACCCCCCCCCTCCCCACCTACTTTTGAGATTCTTGAGTACTCTAGTGAAAAATTTAGGGGTCAACAATTCACAATTTTTGTCGGTATATTCAACAGTTTGTGCCACAACCTGGCTATGCCACTTAAATTGAATTGAATATGTTATTTCACACCAAGAAGTCTGTTCTTTGTTACCTCTTATGTTTCTTCAGGCTTCCTACTCAGTGCCAGCATTTTAGTTTAAAAATACCAACTTATTTCAACCAATGGATCAATATTAAAAAGGTAAGAACAATGCATATTAGTTATGCTTCGATACAGTGTTCGTACTAGGGTTTGATTCTCTAAAAATACAGGGTTTTCTTAAAGATGTAAGGGGTTTTAGTAATTGACAACAGCGACAATTCTGCCACCCTAAAATAGCATCTATTACCTGCATGCACAATGCAGATTTCATACAGTATTCCACTTGAATGTATAATTGTGGCACAATCTGCTCCATGGAGGCAAAGGAGGCATTTTTTTAAATTGAGTTACTATAATTATTACCTTATACAAACATTAGGCTATCATATACTGAAAACACCAAAAGGTCTAGCATATTTGATTCTGAAGTTTTGTGATGTGTATTTTCTTATGTATTTTATGTTTTTTACTCCATATGCTTGCCTTTTATCTCAATTTCAAATTTGTCGTCTTTGGCCCCCATGGACCAGATTGTGTCACATATGTTTGTATAGTTGTATTTGTCTGGTTTAACTATGGACCACAATGACTTCATCCCAGTGGTATAGTTCAATAACCTCAATTAAACACTCATAGTGCAAAATTTGACTTCAAGTTGCAGAGTATGAGTTTTTGTACCCAAATTTTCAAAGGTCATTCAATGAATGTACAACTGTATTGGGGTTAAAGAACTGTGCCCTGATAGATGAGTGTGTTGTGGATCCTAGTGTTTATTCCTCGTGCGTAATACTTTTACCAGAAGCAGACACATTTTATGGTCAGATAAAAACATATTTTCAAAAGTTTACATTGTGGGATGTGTAAGTGTAATTATCAAACACTGTTAGCCAAATGTAATGACTGACTGACTGACTGACTGATTGATTGATTGATTGATTGATTGATTGATTGATTGATTGATTGATTGATTTTTCAGGCGTATGCTGCTGTGACAGGATATTTTCCAAAAGGCATGATGCCAATGTTACATCATTTAGACATTGAGCATGAAGGAAAACACCATAGTGGAATAGGTAAGATTGATTGATTGATATTGATTGATTGGTGGATATTGATTGAGATTGATGCCAATGTTACATTACTTAGACATTGAACATGAAGGAAAACACCATAGTGGAATAGGTAAGATTGATTGATTGATATTGATCAGGGGGGTGTCATTTTCTTCGGAAGGGGGGGGGGGTCATGTATATGTCGGTGACTGGAGTCAATTTTCTTATGGCCCTACCTATCGCGGGACCCCCATATCTCGAGTCGAAAATTTTTATGACCCCCTCCACTTACGGCTACATCGACTCAAGAAAATTACTGCCGGAACTAATGTGAAGAAAGTATGCGGATCAGATTAAAGTTTTGATCGTAAGTTTAAAGAAGGCATGCGGACCGTGCACAAATTTTCCATTATATAACTTAAGATTGTGTGCACATTTTGATCGTAAGTCTTAAAGCAATATTATAACATTATCATACAAAATAGATTAGCATTTCTTTGACATAAAATGTTAGTTTTTACTGTCAGATATATCCCCTTTTATTTTTGAGCCGAACAACTACGTCAAAAGCAAAGAAAATTGGAATTTACTACCAGCGCGTATGTCGCCAATACGTCCCACTCCTGCGGTCATGTTATGGTACGACCCTTTGTTGTGTAGATCACCGTCCCGCACTGTGTGTTATGAACATCGTGTATGCGTTCGACTAATAATTCCATCGTAATAATAAGACGCCGGTTCCGGCGCTTTATTCAAAATATCGGATTTTGACAAAAATACAGCACCTAGAGTCTTGATTTTTGCAGGGTATATTGGTTTAATAAAGTACAATATAATTGTGTAAAAAAATGAATTTTAAAAAATCAGTGAGGGCGTCCTCAACAGCAAATGTTATAATATGGCTTTAAGGAATGCGCACGGAACATAAAAACATTTTGAGTCACCAGCCCTTAATAATTCTTTAGCCCCTTAATTTTGGCCTAAAAATTCTATGACCCTCCAGTATATTCATGACCCCCCATTTGGAAGAAAATGGCAGCCCCCTCATTGATTGATAAGAATCCATTAATTGATTTGTAGATTAATCTATCAAGGTAGAGATTCCCCCAGTCAGAACTCTTGCCCCCCCCCCAGTAAAACCCAAAATTACAAAAATGTTCACTTTTTGCTGTAATTTCGCTCAAAATTTGTTGATTTTGCCCCCCCCCCTGAATATTTAGAGAATAAACGATAGGAATTTTTATTTTGCCTATCCTCTACCTATGATAGACGACAGGCAGGTCCAATATTTTTTAGTAGTAGCGCGGCCGGCATCCACTACGATAAAAAATATTGGACCTGCCTGTCGTCTATCATAGGTAGAGGATAGGCAAAATAAAACTTCCTATCGTTTATTCTCATTCTTAGTCAGTTAAATATTATTTTAATAACTGTAAACAATTTTTTAAAGCAAAAACTAAGTTACCGTCATAAAAACTCCCCTCATTATAAAATGAACGAAACTTGTTTACAACTTCAACAATTCTGTTGCGCGTACTGCTAGCGCATTCGCGTATTCCGCACTAGTCTACGCATCCAGCGCGATACATACGCGCACCTCTACACGCGTGTTACGCATTATCAAGACGCATGATGGCGTGGGGTGCGTCTACGGCCTGGTAAGACGGCACCCGAAATCATGCGAGTGTCCAATCAGAAATGTGTCTACGAACTCGACCACTCCCACTGACTAAGAATGGTCTATACACCCCACATGTATCAGAAATCATGATCTTAATTTTCCACAGAGGGAGTGAGGATTTTAACTGTTGAATTTTAAATTCCATTTAAAACCCACATACAGCCCCTGTGAGGGAGATTAAGGTCATGTCTTCCATAGGGGGAGTATGGGTGACTCCATTTGAAATCTACAGCCCCTGTGAGGGGAGATTAAGGTCATGTCTTCCATAGGGGAGTATGGGTGACTCCGTTTGAAATCTACAGCCCCTGTGAGGGAGATTAAGGTCATGTCTTCCATAGGGGGAGTATGGGTGACTCCATTTGAAATCTACAGCCCCTGTGAGGGAGATTAAGGTCATGTCTTCCATAGGGGGAGTATGGGTTTAACTGCAGTGGAATAGACCATTGAATGAGTACAATGCAAATGTCATTGAAATTTTGGTTTGTTTAAAGGAAATTCATACACTAGATAATGAGAATCAATTCAAGTAAATATTAGAAAAAAGGCAAACCATGCATTGATTGTTTATATGTGATGCAACCAAGCAAAATCAGTTGGAACTCAGAAATATTAAATTGTCAGTTTCTTATAGGATAGTAAAAGGCATTAACAAAGCTGCATTTTGCAGAAAACCCCAGAGATTGTATGACCAGTTCCAAAAATATGAGTAATTAAAGAGTTTCTAAAACAACAGGAAACAAAAGGAAGTATTTCCTTTGTTTGGCTATATCTCAAATCAATATTTCCGTGTTCCGACTGATGTTGTGTGATCGCATCAAATATATGCACAGGCGCTGCACTATGCGCAGTGCTTTCTTAGGAGTTGATGCATTTATATTTTCCAATACTTTTCAGTTTTGTTATAAAAATGCTAAAATCATGGAATTTCTTTCTTGTGTATGAAAAAGGTTAATAAATGCATATCACTTGTTGCTCGAGAAATTGTACAAAATAATGCACTTGTACTGAGATGTTGATGCATCAACATCTCAGTACATGGGCATTGTACATTTCACTCCCAACAAGTGATACATGTTTATTACCCTATAAATTAGAAAACCATTAGTGTTAATAGTAAGTGAGTGACCGAGCAGTAAACGAGTGAACAGTGATGAGGAAGTGAATTAGTGAGTGAGTGATGATTGATTGAGTGAGTGAATGAGTGAATGAGTATTTGAACTAGCGAGTGAGCACTGAGCAGCAAGCAAGATTGACCAATTGATTGATTGATTTTATTGAAAAATATGATACAAATGGTTTATGTAAGGTTATAATATTTAATTGTGATTTGTTGATTTTGCATGATTGATTGTCTGTTTTGCTTCAGATGACTGCAAGAACATTGCCAAAATACTTTCAGCAATAGCTAGCAGAGGATATAAATTCACCATCACAGGGAATATAAACCAATACAACCAATCCAAGGTCAAAGTTAGCAGAGGTTCTAGACACGGAAGAGCTTATAATGATTCGAACACATAACCATTTGTTAATGCCATACCACCAAAATAAGGCAAAAAAATTTTTGGTTGCACTTCGCGACCGACCATTAAAAAACATTGTATAAACATAACCACCTGTTAATACTAAAGAAGATATCTTACTCTTCCCAGAATCCTTTGCAACATCAATATGTCACTCACATTATTGTGTACAGGTTCCGTTTGTTTTCATGTTGAGAATAGACTGGGTAAACATGGGTCGATAGTCAAGAAATGAATATATTTTGCTAGATATGGATGTGCTCTGTTCATTGAGGTAAATCATTATCGACCCATGTTGCACTAGATAGAAAATCAGGACAGAAAATTGAAATGGGAGAAATGCATTATGGGAAGTGTAAGATCTTCTCTGTGTTATTAGCATACCACCAAAATCTCCATCACAGGGAACAGAAGTCAGTACAACCAATATGTTACATATGAGACATGGACCTGTTCCTACAAAATGAAGTTGCAATTTTATGTCCAGATTCATAATATCTGGATCATTAGCTTTAAAAGCACAGAACTTGTTAGGGTTGCCCCTCAATTCATTGGGCTATTCCAATTAAAGTCCACACTACCCCTGTGGAAGATTGAGCTCAAGTCTTCAACAGGGGGAGTATGAGTTTCAAATAGAATAAACAATTGGGTAACTTCCATTTGTAATACTCACTCCAGTTGTGGAAGATATAGGTAAAGCCATTATACAGTGGGAGTATGGGTTTCAAAATGATTAACTATGACCAATTACATTTGAAAAACATACTCCCCCTGTTCTTCCACAGGGGTAGTGTGGATTTCAACTGGAATAGCCCAATATGCTACATATGAGCCTGTTCCCACAAAATGAGAGTAAAGTTGCAAGTTTTTATTTTGAATTATGTCCAGATTTGTAATCTCTGGATCGTAAGCTTTAAAATGATTTCTTAAACACTTGAGAACGTTCCTGCAATCTCATTGGTTCTTACCCGTGTGATATGACACGATATCACACGGGTCAGCGCGTGTGCATCAACGCGATACGCGTGCTCGCTATTTGAACCAATCAGGAGGCGCATAGCAACAACGGGACTGATCGATTTTAAGCCCTAGGTAATTCCTTATAAAATGTAGGATTTGATTTGATTAAAATTTGTAATATACTTATGATATTTCTATTTGAATTGAAGTGTTTAAGAATGAGAATAAAGGTATTGGTTTTTAGCCGCTGTAGTGCATCTATCGTCTCATATAACACGGGCGACATCATTATTTTTGGCGTAAAACAACTCGGCTTCACGCCTGTTTTACTTAAAATAATGATGTCGCCTCGTTATATGAGACGATAGATGCACTCAAGGGGCTAAATTCAATACCTTTATTCTCTAAATATAACATGTCAGGGTTGGTCCCTCTCTTGGTCTTCAAAAGTCAATTTCAATGAATAATTGTTTTGTTTTCTAATTGTTTTTTCTTACATGTACAATGAACCATATTTCCTTTTCTTCACTGGCGACTTCTTCTTTTTCGGTATTTTTTTATATAATGTACTATTGCATGCCATGATGACAAGCACACTTCATATTGTACAGAGGATCAGGAGCACAACTTCAAAAGCAGCAGTGCAAAATATGTACAGTGCGATGTGCAATAAAAAGCAGATCTTTCCGCTCATTTTTTTGTGAACAGGTCTCACATATTATGGAACAAATTGAGTGTTTAGAACAAGAAAGCCCTATCTGTGCACAATATAGATTTGCCCAATATAGAAAGCAGAGATTATCAAAAGTCGATGGGGCAGTTATTGCAGATAGGACCTTTTGGCCCCGAACCCTCGAAATATACCATAGAGGGATATGAAGTGTCCTATCGGTGTGTGCTAAGTATGGCCATTCATAGAACTGTTCATGTGTTGGCCTCATGAAGATTCTGTGCTTAAACTACATTTTTACAAAGCAAGCAATATATATTTATTGCTCAATATGCTCGTCATGCAGTCTTATCAACAGTGGTGGCACCAGGATTTTTTTTTGGGGGGCATTAAGAGGGCAAAGTGAATTTATGGGGGCAAAATCAACAAATTTTGTGCAAAATTGCTGTCAAAAGTGTAAATTTTCATAATTTTGGGTTTTTACTGGGGGGCAACAGGGGGGCAAGAGTTCTGACTGGGGGAATTTGCAAATGTATGTTTCCTATCCCTCTATATGTGATGCGATCAAGCAAAATCAGTCGGAACTCGGCAATAATAAATTTTCAGTTTCCTATAGAATAGTAGAAAGCATTTACAAAGCTAGATTTTGCGAAAACCCCGTTGAAATTAAACAACCAGTGCCAAAGATATGAGCAATTAAAGAGTTTCCAAAACAAAGGAAAACAAAAGGAAAAGTTTCCTTTGTTTGGCTATATCTCAAAATCAATATTTCCGAGTTCCGACTGATTTGGCTTGATCGCATCACATATGGTGTTATATATTCATCCTAGATAATTTGCCGTAGAAGTAGTGATGTAGCAGGATTAATTACCATAGCACCATTTTTGAATGCATTGCCATGCACTAGACGATACGCCGTTTCTCTGCAGTGCACATAGATTATCAAAGAACAGGGATAAGGACCTGGATTGTAATTCAATAGAATTTCACACATCGTGCTGATAACTCGCACCTGTAAGATTAATGTCTTTGAAAAGAGCTGTATCAAAGTCAATTGCACACATACACAGGTGATGAGTGCATCTTGCTTATGGGACTTACATTCAAAAATAGTGTAAACCCACTGCTATGGTAATTACGGTAATCCTGTTACATCACTACTACTACAGCGAATTACCACATCATACACTGAGCTGAGGCTGTGAAGAAGCAAGGGATCATGAGCTATTCCACTTAAAATCCACATTCCCCGTGGAAGATGCTGGAAATATCTTCCATAGGGGGTGTATGAATTTCAAATAGAATGAACACATTAGGCAGCTCTATTTGAATTTCATACTCCCTATAAGAAAGATTCAACCTGAATCCACAGAGGGAGGGTGACTTTCAAATAAGAGTTGGATAATGTGTAATTCCATTTCAAATTCATACTCCCCCCTGTAGAAGATATTTCCAACATCTTCCACATGGAGGAGTGGGCTTTAAATGGAATTTTTGCATTTTGAGAAAAATGTGTTTAAAGAATGGTCTGAAGCTGTATTGTATTAGGAAATGGACATAAATCTTTGCTGTCGCTCCAAGTCCCATTATTTTTCGAACATTTTGGTACCAAAATCTCATTTTCACAAAAAAACTGAGATGAGGCAGTGCATTGGCTATTCCATTTGAAAATCACCCCCCCCCCTTAAGGAGATTTTGAAATTTCAGCCAATTGAATTTAATAGTTTCAGATTTTGACTGGGGCACCAGCCAAGGGGGGGGGGGTACCTGACTTTGGAAGTGACGGTGATGTGCAGCTACCAGTTCAAGAATAGGGGTCTTTCAGTGAGAGACTTGACACAAAAAAGGGGTCATTTGGTTAGAATTTTTTTCAGCCTGTTTTGGTCTTTTAAAGGCCAAATTCACATGATTTTACAAGCAGTTTTCAAAAAAGCCATTCTCATGCCTGAAGATGGCAGATTTGCCATAGCATTACATATGGTGCAATTTTGAGTTGATAATCTTTGGGTATAAGGGGCTATGCTATGATATGTGCCATAATTATGAGCCCTGGGGGAGAGTAAAATTTCAGGATAAATAAATATAAATATTAAGCAAAAATATAATTTGCACATGATTCATTTATGGAATGATAATAAAATGTTGCGTCTCAAAGAGCATTATGAAATCACTGACATAACACAGTCTTTAATATTGGAGGTTCGCAGTGGCAAACTTCAAAATCCTTTGCAAATCAAATAATGTTGTTTATTTAGGCGACAAAAAAAACCCTTTTATACGGGCGGACGGACCTTTCAAGTAGGGTTGGTCAGTCTTGTTTTGTTTTTTTAGCTGGTTTATTTTGGAGGCTTAAATTATCCTAAAATTTCACCAAAATCTGAAAAAAACCACCATATTTTCTAAAAATGTTCAGCCAAAATTAATAAATTTGGGCAAAAAACCGGCTGATTTTACATTATTTTTACAAAATTTAAAAAAAATTCTCCCAAATGCAACTTCTGAGTCGATCGGGTCCGTAGAACGGGGTTTTTTTGTCGCCTTAAAGCCATAATGTGTGATTTGCTCCACAGCGACGCCCTCGATTTTTGCTACTTTTTGCATGATTGTAATGCCCAGTGGTGTACCAAAAATACCACATGAAACTGCTCATCATTTCTGTAATACATCAAGTTTAGAAGTGTCATTTTAAAAGTGACCATACCAAGCTATGTAATCAAAATGTGGCTGGACTAAAGCTTTGTAAAGAACATTTAAGCTGTTTACATCCAAGTAAGGTTTTACATGGCATAAAAGAGCAATCTTAAAAAATACCTTTGGATAACATTGTTAACTTATGCCAATTCAATACATTGTCAATTAGAGACATCCATACAGTTCATATTATGTACACTTTCAAGTTCACGACCATGCTATCTACTGATGATAGCACTATACCACACATGCTATCTACTGATGACAGCACTATACCACACATGCTATCTACTGATGACAGCACTTTACCACACATGCTATCTACTGATGATAACACTATACACACACATGCTATCTACTGATGATAGCACTATATACACACATGCTATCTACTGATGATAGCACTATATACACACATGCTATCTACTGATGATAGCACTATACACACACATGCTATCTACTGATGATAGCACTATACACACACATGTTATCTACTGATCACGGTTGTTTGAGGTATACAGAATTGGTCTCATTATTAACTAAATGCAAACTATAGATGGCGCTATTTATCCTAAATCATATTTCTTTATTTGCAAGGGCTAGGTGGTTAATACTGCTATTAAAACAACTGGAATAGGTGAAACAAGCAACAAGAAAATTTTATAAACATATTTTATCAAACAATAATAGGAATTATTTGTATTAAAAGCTTGAAACAGTAATTTCCAGTAACTAAATAGCGCCACCAATTTTGTCATTAATAGATACATTTTATATACGCAAAAGCTATAAAAATGCTATAAAAGTTAATAATTTTGTAAAAGAGGAAAATTAAAGTTAAGAATGACTCAAAAGCATCTGTATACATTAGCATGATATTACATTTAGCTGTTTAAGCCTAAAATTTGGTTGTACATGATGTTTTGTTTGAAAATTTAATAAATGATCCCATCAAACAACCGTGTGATGATAGCACTTTACCACACATGCTATCTACTGATGATAGCACTATACCACTCATGTTATCTACTGATGATAGCACTATACCCACACATGCTATCTACTGATGATAACACTATACCCACACATGTTATCTACTGATGATAGCACTATACACACATGCTATCTACTGATGATAGCACTATACCCACAAATGTTATCTACTGATGATAGCACTATACACACACATGCTATCTACTGAGGATAGCACTATACCCACACATGCTATCTACTGATGATAGCACTATCTATACCCACACATGTTATCTACTTATGATAGCACTATACACACACATGCTATCTACTGATGATAGCACTATACCCACACATGTTATCTACTGATGATAGCACTATACACACACATGCTATCTACTGAGGATAGCACTATACCCACACATGCTATCTACTGATGATAGCACTATACCACACATGCTATCTACTGATGATAACACTATACCCACACATGTTATCTACTGATGATAGCACTATACCCACACATGTTATCTACTGATGATAACACTATACCCACACATGCTATCTACTGAGGATAGCACTATACCCACACATGCTATCTACTGATGATAGCACTATACCCACACATGTTATTTACTGATGATAGCACTATACACACACATGTTATCTACTGATGATAGCACTATACCCACACATGTTATCTACTGATGATAGCACTATACCCACACATGTTATCTACTGATGATAGCACTATACCCACACATGCTATCTACTGAGGATAGCACTATACCCACACATGCTATCTACTGATGATAGCACTATACACACACATGTTATCTACTGATGATAGCACTATACCCACACATGTTATCTACTGATGATAGCACTATACCCACACATGTTATCTACTGATGATAGCACTATACCCACACATGTTATCTACTGATGATAGCACTATACCCACACATGTTATCTACTGATGATAGCACTATACCCACACATGCTATCTACTGAGGATAGCACTATACCCACACATGCTATCTACTGATGATAGCACTATACACACACATGTTATCTACTGATGATAGCACTATACCCACACATGCTATCTACTGATGATAGCACTATACCCACACATGTTATCTACTGATGATAGCACTATACCCACACATGTTATCTACTGATGATAACACTATACCCACACATGCTATCTACTGAGGATAGCACTATACCCACACATGCTATCTACTGATGATAGCACTATACCCACACATGTTATCTACTGATGATAGCACTATACACACACATGTTATCTACTGATGATAGCACTATACCCACACATGTTATCTACTGATGATATCACTATACCCACACATGTTATCTACTGATGATAACACTATACCCACACATGCTATCTACTGAGGATAGCACTATACCCACACATGCTATCTACTGATGATAGCACTATACCCACACATGTTATCTACTGATGATAGCACTATACACACACATGTTATCTACTGATGATAGCACTATACCCACACATGTTATCTACTGATGATAGCACTATACCCACACATGTTATCTACTGATGATAACACTATACCACACATGCTATCTACTGATGATAGCACTATACCCACACATGTTATCTACTGATGATAGCACTATACACACACATGCTATCTACTGAGGATAGCACTATACCCACACATGCTATCTACTGATGATAGCACTATACCACACATGCTATCTACTGATGATAACACTATACCCACACATGTTATCTACTGATGATAGCACTATACACACACATGCTATCTACTGATGATAGCACTTTACCACACATGCTATCTACTGATGATAGCACTATACCACTCATGTTATCTACTGATGATAGCACTATACCCACACATGCTATCTACTGATGATAACACTATACCCACACATGATATCTACTGATGATAGCACTATACACACACATGCTATCTACTGATGATAGCTCTATACCACACATGCTACCTACTGATGATAGCACTATATACACACATGCTATCTACTGATGATAGCACTATACCCACACATGCTATCTACTGATGATAGCACTATACCCACACATGCTATCTACTGATGATAACACTATACCCACACATGCTATCTACTGATGATAGCACTATACCACACATGCTACCTACTGATGATAGCACTATACCCACACATGTTATCTACTGATGATAACACTATACCCACACATGATATCTACTGATGATAGCACTATACACACACATGCTATCTACTGATGATAGCTCTATACCACACATGCTACCTACTGATGATAGCACTATATACACACATGCTATCTACTGATGATAGCACTATACCCACACATGCTATCTACTGATGATAGCACTATACCCACACATGCTATCTACTGATGATAACACTATACCCACACATGCTATCTACTGATAGCAATAATACACACACACATGCATCTACTGATGATAGCACTGTACCACACATGCTACCTACTGATGATAGCACTTTACCCACACATGTTATCTACTGATGACAGCACTATACCCACACATGTTATCTACTGATGATAACACTATACACACACATGCTATCTACTGATGATAGCACTATACACACATGCTACCTACTGATGATAGCACTATACCACACATGCTATCTACTGATGATAACACTATACCCACACATACCCACACCTACTGATGATAGCACTATACCCACACATGCTATCTACTGATGATAGCACTATACCACACATGCTATCTACTGATGATAGCACTATACCACACATGCTATCTACTGATGATATCACTATACCACACATATCACTATACCCACACATGTTATCTACTGATGACAGCACTATACCCACACATGTTATCTACTGATGATAACACTATATACACACATGCTACCTACTGATGATAGCACTTTACCACACATGCTATCTACTGATGATAGCACTATACCCACACATGCTATCTACTGATGATAGCACTATACACACATGCTACCTACTGATGATAGCACTATACCCACACATGCTATCTACTGATGATAGCACTATACCCACACATGTTATCTACTGATGATAGCACTATACCCACACATGCTATCTACTGAGGATAGCACTATACCCACACATGCTATCTACTGATGATAGCACTATACACACACATGTTATCTACTGATGATAGCACTATACCCACACATGCTATCTACTGATGATAGCACTATACCCACACATGTTATCTACTGATGATAGCACTATACCCACACATGTTATCTACTGATGATAACACTATACCCACACATGCTATCTACTGAGGATAGCACTATACCCACACATGCTATCTACTGATGATAGCACTATACCCACACATGTTATCTACTGATGATAGCACTATACACACACATGTTATCTACTGATGATAGCACTATACCCACACATGTTATCTACTGATGATATCACTATACCCACACATGTTATCTACTGATGATAACACTATACCCACACATGCTATCTACTGAGGATAGCACTATACCCACACATGCTATCTACTGATGATAGCACTATACCCACACATGTTATCTACTGATGATAGCACTATACACACATGTTATCTACTGATGATAGCACTATACCCACACATGTTATCTACTGATGATAGCACTATACCCACACATGTTATCTACTGATGATAACACTATACCACACATGCTATCTACTGATGATAGCACTATACCCACACATGTTATCTACTGATGATAGCACTATACACACACATGCTATCTACTGAGGATAGCACTATACCCACACATGCTATCTACTGATGATAGCACTATACCACACATGCTATCTACTGATGATAACACTATACCCACACATGTTATCTACTGATGATAGCACTATACACACACATGCTATCTACTGATGATAGCACTTTACCACACATGCTATCTACTGATGATAGCACTATACCACTCATGTTATCTACTGATGATAGCACTATACCCACACATGCTATCTACTGATGATAACACTATACCCACACATGATATCTACTGATGATAGCACTATACACACACATGCTATCTACTGATGATAGCTCTATACCACACATGCTACCTACTGATGATAGCACTATATACACACATGCTATCTACTGATGATAGCACTATACCCACACATGCTATCTACTGATGATAGCACTATACCCACACATGCTATCTACTGATGATAACACTATACCCACACATGCTATCTACTGATGATAGCACTATACCACACATGCTACCTACTGATGATAGCACTATACCCACACATGTTATCTACTGATGATAACACTATACCCACACATGATATCTACTGATGATAGCACTATACACACACATGCTATCTACTGATGATAGCTCTATACCACACATGCTACCTACTGATGATAGCACTATATACACACATGCTATCTACTGATGATAGCACTATACCCACACATGCTATCTACTGATGATAGCACTATACCCACACATGCTATCTACTGATGATAACACTATACCCACACATGCTATCTACTGATAGCAATAATACACACACATGCTATCTACTGATGATAGCACTGTACCACACATGCTACCTACTGATGATAGCACTTTACCCACACATGTTATCTACTGATGACAGCACTATACCCACACATGTTATCTACTGATGATAACACTATACACACACATGCTATCTACTGATGATAGCACTATACACACATGCTACCTACTGATAATAGCACTATACCACACATGCTATCTACTGATGATAACACTATACCCACACATACCCACACCTACTGATGATAGCACTATACCCACACATGCTATCTACTGATGATAGCACTATACCACACATGCTATCTACTGATGATAGCACTATACCACACATGCTATCTACTGATGATATCACTATACCCACACATGTTATCTACTGATGACAGCACTATACCCACACATGTTATCTACTGATGATAACACTATATACACACATGCTACCTACTGATGATAGCACTTTACCACACATGCTATCTACTGATGATAGCACTATACCCACACATGCTATCTACTGATGATAGCACTATACACACATGCTACCTACTGATGATAGCACTATACCCACACATGCTATCTACTGATGATAGCACTATACCACACATGCTATCTACTGATGATAGCACTATACCACACATGCTATCTACTGATGATAGCACTATACCCACACATGCTATCTACTGATGATAGCACTATACACACATGCTACCTACTGATGATAGCACTATACCCACACATGCTATCTACTGATGATAGCACTATACCACACATATTATATAACACCTAAGTAGATCCTTGTCATTTGATTGGTTGATTGTTGGTCACATGCCATTCAATAAATAAACTATTTTACGGCCTACGTCACTACCGTGGAATTTGGTTATATGCGCCGTGCATTTTCGTTATATGCACCGTGCATTTTCGTTATATTCCGTACGTTCTATTGCACGGCTAGATTACATGGTGTGTTTTTTTCAGTCCGATCGGCGAACAGTATGCATAGCATAGGCCCTACCGTGTTACGGGATATTTAAAACAACAAACTTAATTTGCGGCAATTCTGGATGAATATTTATTGAAGAAATATAATCCACATCTACAAGGAATGCCGCGAATAGCCATATTCCGATTTTTTTTTCCTTTGGGGAAAGAAAAAGTAGAAAACAAGAAAAGTGAAAAGGTAAGCTTACAATACACATTGGATAGGCCCGGTGGCTAGGTAAGCTTAAATTCTATTTTACTGCGTAGCAAATGCTTGGTATAAATAATAATAGACCCTTAATATAATACTTTTGACTGGCTTATTTTTGGGTGATACAAGAATGTATTGCTAAAAAAAGCCATATTTGTCTACGATTCGTACAATATTTTAACTCCTGCAAAGCCATTACAATCAACAAATCAAATAACAAAGATCTATTTAGATGTTATATAAAACAAATAATGAATGTTTTTTCATTCGTGCAATGGAAAGAATATTTTCATTCGTTGAAAAATGGAATGTTCCATTCAACTCAGCTTCGCTTTGTTGAATGGAACATTCCATTTTTCAACTCATGAAAATATTCTTACCATTGCACTCATAAACATTCATTATTTGTATACTATCTACTGATGATAGCTCTATACCCACACATGTTATCTACTGATGACAGCACTATACCCACACATGTTATCTACTGATGATAGCACTATACCCACACATGTTATCTACTGATGATAACACTCTACCCACACATGTTATCTACTGATGACAGCACTATACACACACATGTTACCTACTGATGATAGCACTATACCACACATGCTATCTACTGATGATAACACTATACCCACACATGTTATCTACTGATGATAGCACTATACACACACATGCATCTACTGATGATAGCACTATACCACACATGCTATCTACTGATGATAGCACTATACACACATGCTACCTACTGATGATAACACTATATACACACATGCTATCTACTGATGATAGCACTATACCACACATGCTATCTACTGATGATAGCACTATACACACATGCTACCTACTGATGATAGCACTATACCCACACATGCTATCTACTGATGATAGCACTATACCACACATGCTATCTACTGATGATAGCACTATACCACACATGCTATCTACTGATGATAGCACTATACCCACACATGTTATCTACTGATGACAGCACTATACCACACATGCTACCTACTGATGATAACACTATATACACACATGCTATCTACTGATGATATCACTATACGCACACATGCTATCTACTGATGATAACACTATACCCACACATGTTATCTACTGATGATAGCACTATACCCACACATGTTATCTACTGATGATAGCACTATACCCACACATGCTATCTACTGATGATAGCACTATACACACATGCTATCTACTGATGATAACACTATACACACACATGTTATCTACTGATGATAGCACTATACACACATGCTACCTACTGATGATAACACTATACCCACACATGCTACCTACTGATGATAGCACTATACCACACATGCTATCTACTGATGATAGCACTATACCACTCATGTTATCTACTGATGATAACACTATACACACATGCTATCTACTGATGATAGCACTATACACACATGCTACCTACTGATGATAGCACTATACCACACATGCTACCTACTGATGATAGCACTATACCACTCATGTTATCTACTGATGATAACACTATACACACATGCTATCTACTGATGATAGCACTATACCCACACATGCTATCTACTGATGATAGCACTATACCCACACATGTTATCTACTGATGATAGCACTATACCCACACATGCTATCTACTGATGATAGCACTATATACACACATGCATCTACTGATGATAGCACTATACCCACACATGCTATCTACTGATGATAGCACTATATACACACATGTTATCTACTGATGATAGCACTATACACACACATGTTATCTACTGATGATAACACTATACACACACATGCTATCTACTGATGATAGCACTATACACACATGCTACCTACTGATGATAGCACTATACCACACATGCTATCTACTGATGATAGCACTATACCCACACATGTTATCTACTGATGATAGCACTATACCCACACATGCTATCTACTGATGATAACACTATACCCACACATGATATCTACTGATGATAGCACTATACCCACACATGTTATCTACTGATGATAGCACTATACCCACACATGCTATCTACTGATGATAGCACTATACCCACACATGTTATCTACTGATGATAGCACTATACCCACACATGCTATCTACTGATGATAACACTATACCCACACATGATATCTACTGATGATAGCACTATACACACACATGCTATCTACTGATGATAGCTCAATACCACACATGCTACCTACTGATGATAGCACTATATACACACATGCTATCTACTGATGATAGCACTATACCCACACATGCTATCTACTGATGATAGCACTATACCCACACATGCTATATACTGATGATAACACTATACCCACACATGCTATCTACTGATAGCAATAATACACACACATGCTATCTACTGATGATAGCACTATACACACATGCTACCTACTGATGATAGCACTATACCACACATGCTATCTACTGATGATAACACTATACCCACACATGCTATCTACTGATGATAGCACTATACCACACATGCTATCTACTGATGATAGCACTATACCACACATGCTATCTACTGATGATATCACTATACCCACACATGTTATCTACTGATGACAGCACTATACCCACACATGTTATCTACTGATGATAACACTATATACACACATGCTACCTACTGATGATAGCACTTTACCACACATGCTATCTACTGATGATAGCACTATACCCACACATGCTATCTACTGATGATAGCACTATACACACATGCTACCTACTGATGATAGCACTATACCCACACATGCTATCTACTGATGATAGCACTATACCACACATGCTATCTACTGATGATAGCACTATACCACACATGCTATCTACTGATGATAGCACTATACCCACACATGCTATCTACTGATGATAGCACTATACACACATGCTACCTACTGATGATAGCACTATACCCACACATGCTATCTACTGATGATAGCACTATACCACACATATTATATAACACCTAAGTAGATCCTTGTCATTTGATTGGTTGATTGTTGGTCACATGCCATTCAATAAATAAACTATTTTACGGCCTACGTCACTACCGTGGAATTTGGTTATATGCGCCGTGCATTTTCGTTATATGCACCGTGCATTTTCGTTATATTCCGTACGTTCTATTGCACGGCTAGATTACATGGTGTGTTTTTTTTCAGTCCGATCGGCGAACAGTATGCATAGCATAGGCCCTACCGTGTTACGGGATATTTAAAACAACAAACTTAATTTGCGGCAATTCTGGATGAATATTTATTGAAGAAATATAATCCACATCTACAAGGAATGCCGCGAATAGCCATATTCCGATTTTTTTCCTTTGGGGAAAGAAAAAGTAGAAAACAAGAAAAGTGAAAAGGTTATCTTACAATACACTTGACATTGGATAGGCCCGGTGGCTAGGTAAGCTTAAATTCTATTTTACTGCGTAGCAAATGCTTGGTATAAATAATAATAGACCCTTAATATAATACTTTTGACTGGCTTATTTTTGGGTGATACAAGAATGTATTGCTAAAAAAAAGCCATATTTGTCTACGATTCGTACAATATTTTAACTCCTGCAAAGCCATTACAATCAACAAATCAAATAACAAAGATCTATTTAGATAATAAAACAAATAATGAATGTTTTTCATTCGTGCAATGGAAAGAATATTTTCATTCGTTGAAAATGGAATGTTCCATTCAACTCAGCTTCGCTTCGTTGAATGGAACATTCCATTTTTCAACTCATGAAAATATTCTTACCATTGCACTCATAAACATTCATTATTTGTATACTATCTACTGATGATAGCACTATACCCACACATGTTATCTACTGATGACAGCACTATACCCACACATGTTATCTACTGATGATAGCACTATACCCACACATGTTATCTACTGATGATAACACTATACCCACACATGTTATCTACTGATGACAGCACTATACACACACATGTTACCTACTGATGATAGCACTATACCACACATGCTATCTACTGATGATAACACTATACCCACACATGTTATCTACTGATGATAGCACTATACACACATGCTACCTACTGATGATAGCACTATACCCACACATGCTATCTACTGATGATAGCACTATACCACACATGCTATCTACTGATGATAGCACTATACACACATGCTACCTACTGATGATAGCACTATACCCACACATGCTATCTACTGATGATAGCACTATACCACACATGCTATCTACTGATGATAGCACTATACCACACATGCTATCTACTGATGATAGCACTATACCCACACATGTTATCTACTGATGACAGCACTATACCACACATGCTACCTACTGATGATAACACTATATACACACATGCTATCTACTGATGATATCACTATACGCACACATGCTATCTACTGATGATAACACTATACCCACACATGTTATCTACTGATGATAGCACTATACCCACACATGTTATCTACTGATGATAGCACTATACCCACACATGCTATCTACTGATGATAGCACTATACACACATGCTATCTACTGATGATAACACTATACACACACATGTTATCTACTGATGATAGCACTATACACACATGCTACCTACTGATGATAGCACTATACCCACACATGCTATCTACTGATGATAGCACTATACCACACATGCTATCTACTGATGATAGCACTATACCACTCATGTTATCTACTGATGATAACACTATACACACATGCTATCTACTGATGATAGCACTATACACACATGCTACCTACTGATGATAGCACTATACCACACATGCTACCTACTGATGATAGCACTATACCACTCATGTTATCTACTGATGATAACACTATACACACATGCTATCTACTGATGATAGCACTATACCCACACATGCTATCTACTGATGATAGCACTATACCCACACATGTTATCTACTGATGATAGCACTATACCCACACATGCTATCTACTGATGATAGCACTATATACACACATGCATCTACTGATGATAGCACTATACCCACACATGCTATCTACTGATGATAGCACTATATACATACATGTTATCTACTGATGATAGCACTATACACACACATGTTATCTACTGATGATAACACTATACACACACATGCTATCTACTGATGATAGCACTATACACACATGCTACCTACTGATGATAGCACTATACCACACATGCTATCTACTGATGATAGCACTATACCCACACATGTTATCTACTGATGATAGCACTATACCCACACATGCTATCTACTGATGATAACACTATACCCACACATGATATCTACTGATGATAGCACTATACCCACACATGTTATCTACTGATGATAGCACTATACCCACACATGCTATCTACTGATGATAGCACTATACCCACACATGTTATCTACTGATGATAGCACTATACCCACACATGCTATCTACTGATGATAACACTATACCCACACATGATATCTACTGATGATAGCACTATACACATACATGCTATCTACTGATGATAGCTCAATACCACACATGCTACCTACTGATGATAGCACTATATACACACATGCTATCTACTGATGATAGCACTATACCCACACATGCTATCTACTGATGATAGCACTATACCCACACATGCTATATACTGATGATAACACTATACCCACACATGCTATCTACTGATAGCAATAATACACACACATGCTATCTACTGATGATAACACTATACCCACACATGTTATCTACTGATGATAGCACTATACCACACATGTTATCTACTGATGATAGCACTATACACACATGCTACCTACTGATTATAGCACTATACCCACACATGCTACCTACTGATGATAGCACTATACCCACACATGCTATCTACTGATGATAACACTATACACACACATGCATCTACTGATGACAGCACTATACACACACATGTTACCTACTGATGATAGCACTATACACACACATGCATCTACTGATGATAGCACTATACACACATGCTACCTACTGATGATAGCACTTTACCACACATGCTATCTACTGATGATAGCACTATACATTTTTTATTTATTCGTTATTTATTCAGGAAATTCCATCAATACAAATGTACTGGTCTCCCTGGAAGACCTGATTTTATATATATATATATATATACATAAACATGATAATAAGAAATATATATTACAAAATGAAGGAATTAAACATGATACAAAACAATATATAGCTCAGATTATTATACAAAACTTAAAGACCAATTGCATTTTTAAATTCACCCAAACTCATCGAATTAAAATTGACACGAAGATTGGGAGGAAACTTGTTCCAAGCAACTGAAGATCTATAAAGGAAGGTTTTCTTTCCAGAAGAGGTTTTCCATATTGGAACAACCAAACTGTTTTGCGCTTGACCCCTTGTGCATTTGGAATGAGTAGAATGAGTGAAAATAAAATTTGAAGAAAGATACTCAGGAGCAATGTGTGTGAGACATTTAAAAGTTAAAATAAGTAATTGATGCTCCCATCTACAGCCAAGTTTAACCCAGTCCAGGTCTTTCATCATACTGTCCACTGAAGTTCTGATGTCTGCAGAGAGCAAAACACGGGCCAGCCTATTGTGCAAAATCTGGAGCTCATTATTGTGACAGGCACTGAAATTGGACCAAACAGAACTGCAGTAGTCAAAATGAGGAAAGACGAGGGCTTGCGAAAGCATTTTGACAGTTTTCCATGGAAGGTAATGCTTTACTCTACGAATGACTCCAATGCATTTTGATATGTTAGAAGATAAATAATTAACATGTTCATTCCATGATAGGTGTGAATCAAAGGTAACACCTAAATATTTATACCTTTCAACTCTTTCAATTGTTTCATTTCCATAGACAAGAGAAACATTGTTAAACTTGTGAAGAGCTTGCCTGGTTCCAAACAGCATTAGTTTAGTTTTCTTTATATTTAGAGTTAAATTGTTGGCCTGGAACCAATCAGCAATGTTATTTATGTTAGCATTAAGATCATTTTGCAGAATATTGGGATCAGATGAACTAAGTAAAAGAGTTGTATAATCTGCATACATCACACACTTACAGTTAGAATTTATAGATTCAGGTAGAGAATTAACTAATATAATGAATAATAATGGTCCCAAGATTGATCCTTGAGGAACACCGATACCAATTTCCTTAAAATCTGAAAGGGTAGAGTTTATATTTACTGCCTGAGATCTACCATTAAGATAAGAGTGAAACCAGTTAATTGCATTACCTTTAATACCATATGATTTAAGTTTAGAAATAAGAAGGTCATGATTCACCGTATCAAATGCCTTCTTTAAATCTAAGAAAATTGAACCTGTAACTTTACCATTGTTTATATTATTTAGAATATGATCTGTTACATCTAAAAGAGCAGTGTTAGTACTGTGACTTTTCCTGAAACCTGATTGACATGGATTCAAAATATTGTTACATGTGAGATAATTATACAATTGATCATGCACAGCACGTTCTAAAATCTTTGAAATACAGGGAAGAACTGAAATGGGCCTAAAGTTGCTGACATCACTTTTATTACCACCCTTGAATATAGGTGTAACCTTTGCTTTCTTCCATTCACTGGGAAAGGTAGATGTGAACATGGAAAGGTTACAAATATATGCAAGAGGATGACAAATTACTGGAGCAGCTATCTTCAAGAGTTTAATACTTAAGTTATCAATACCTGAAGACTTATTATTTGCAAAGTTACAAATTTGATCAAAGATGAAATCTGGGGTTATGATATCAAATTGAAAATCTTCATACATGTAATCCCCAGTATTATTAGACAAAACATTAACATTATCACAACCATCATTTTTAAACTTATCAGCTAAGGTATTACCAATGGAAGTAAAATAACTATTAAACTGATTGGCTGTTTCTGCATCATTAGAAGTAAAACCATCCTTAGTTTGAACATTAGTAGCAGAAGACACATTTTTAGGAATTAATTTTCTTATAGTACCCCATAATTTCTTTGAATCATTTATATTATTATTGATAGCATCATTGCAATAGTTTTTCTTCAATGTTTTATTAAGTTTATTTACATCATTTCTTAATTTTCTAGCCATCACCCAATCATGAGAATTATTGGATTTGTGTGCTTTTGCATAGTAATGATCCCTATCTTTAGAAAGCTTTATATAAACACTTGTAATCCACTCAGGAAGTGATCCCTTTATCCTCTTTTCTTTCACAGGACAATGCAAATTACAAACTTGGTCAAACATGTCATGAAAACTTTTATAGGCATTGTCCACATCATTACACATAAGTATTTTATCCCAATTAGTTTTCTTAAGGGCTGGGGTATGAACGTTTGGACAGTATTTATTTTGGGACATTAGAGCACATCAGACATATCGAATTGCATTCTGAATACGAAGAATGTCATTCTGATATCAAATAATTTTGATTTTTGAAATTCGCAATTTAATACACATTTTATGGCAAATCATTAAAAACTGATATTTTTGATATTTAACAGTACTTGAAGTAAACTTTATAAATCTGATGATTTATACTTAAAGTGTGTGTAGGTGGGATGAAAAGCCGACGATCAATTGAAAATTTTGACCTTTCGTATTGAAGATATGGATTTTTTTCCCAAAACACGAAAAAAATTAGGTCTTTTTGGGAAAAAATCCATATCTTCAATATGAAAGGTCAAAATTTTCAATTGACCGTCGGCTTTTCCTCCTGCTACATACACTTTAAGAATATATCATTAGATTTATATAATTTACTTCGAGGACTGTAATATATCAAAAATTTGAAAAATATCAATTTTTTATAATTTGTCATAAAATTTGTATTATATTGTGATTTAAAAATGAAAATTATTTGATATCAGAAAGACATGCTTCGTATTCAGAATGCAATTCGATAGGTCTGAGGTGCTCTCATGTCCCACAAAAATACTGTCGAAACGCAATAAACGCTCATTTTGGATCCCTTAACTGTGTCAATAAATTTGTGCTCATTGAAGTTCTTAAAACGTCTAGATTTTATGATCTTAGGAGGAACCTTTACTTTTTTATTTTTACGAATTAAGTATGTAAGACAGTGATCAGAAAGTCCTAGGCTGTGAACTCCAGATGAATATACCTTATCAGGCTTTGATACAAAAATTAAGTCTAATTTAGATTTAGATGTTTCAGTTATCCTTGTATAATCATTGATAAGCTGAAGCATATTACAATGTGATGAAAGATTATTAATTTTATTTGAGTTACATTTCTTACTTATGTCTAAATTAAAATCGCCTACTACTACAACATCATCATAATGGGAGGTACTATTTTGAAAGATTGAATCCAATTTGTCTAAGTATTCAGCTTTAGAATCAGGTGGTCTGTAAACTGTTCCAAGAAGGATAGGCTTGGTATGGGGCAAATTTAGCTCTATCCATAAAGCTTCAACATCATATGAACAATTATGCAAATTGGAATTTTCTTTATAAAAATAATACCATCTTTAACATAACATAACATACCACCGTGTTGCATATGGGTTCTGTCAAGCCTGCTTATGTTATAACCATCAATTTGAATCTCATTATCACTAATATTATTATCCAACCAAGTTTCAGTGAGACATAACACATCAAAATTGTTGTCATTAAGTAAAATTCTTATATGATCTACTTTGTAGCGAAGACTTTGAATATTAACATGTCCTATTTTAAAACCTTTTGACAAAGAGCAATTAAAATCAATAAATCTATCCTTGAAGGGAAGCTCATCATTGGCTATTCTGAAAAAGCAATTGTCACAAAACCAGTTACATGAGTGAGCAGAAATGTTTCCAATACATTTCACATGAAAGTTAAGTTCACAGTTTTTACATACTTTATAATCACAGGTCTTAATTTTACAAGCACATTTACCACACACACTCAAATTTTGTGAATTCCTAATAAAACATTCATCAAAAAGATTGTCTTTAATACTATTTTTAAAGAAGCAGCAATCACAGACCCAGTTATTGCATGTATCTACCTGGGATCTATCAATACAATGAATGTGAAAGTAAAGTGTGCAATTACTACATGTTACAAAATTAAACTTCTTTTTCTTAACAACTTTACGAAGACATGTACCACAAGATGATTTATTACCTGTACATGCAGACCCATACAAGTATTGATTGGGTTTGTATTTTCCAAAACCACTTGAGTTCAAGTGCCTATTATTATCATCAACATTTGTAGGATCATAATTAATATTACCTTTACTTTGCATGTATAATATACAATCAGGATTCAATGTTTGATCAATATTGTTAATATTATCAATAACTTTACCTTTTGTAGTATCCTTTGTTTTGTTCATGGAGTTAATATTATGATTTATTTCACAGTCTGATTTCTGTTTAAATGAAAATCCCTGATAAACTGTATATAGTTCTGTGCAAGAGTAGTTAAACCTTGTCTCTTAAGATGGAGTTTGTCATCAGCCAAGTCTTTGAAAGATATGTTATCATTGTCAATATATGAAATATACACACACATGCTATCCACTGATGATAGCACTATACCCACACATGCTATCTACTGATGATAACACTATACCCACACATGCTATCTACTGATGATAGCACTATACCACTCATGCTATCTACTGATGATAGCACTATACACACACATGCTATCTACTGATGATAGCACTATACCACACATGCTATCTACTGATAATAACACTATACACACACATGCTATCTACTGATGATAGCACTATACACACACATGCTATCTACTGATGATAGCACTATACCCACACATGCTATCTACTGATGATAGCACTATACCCACACATGCTATCTACTGATAATAACACTATACACACATGCTATCTACTGATGATAGCACTATACACACACATGCTATCTACTGATGATAGCACTATACACACATGCTACCTACTGATGATAACACTATACCCACACATGTTATCTACTGATGACAGCACTATACCCACACATGTTATCTACTGATGATAACACTATACACACACATGCTATCTACTGATGATAGCACTATACACACACATGCTACCTACTGATGATAGCACTATACCCACACATGCTACCTACTGATGATAACACTATACCCACACATGCTATCTACTGATGATAGCACTATACACACACATGCTATCTACTGATGATAGCACTATACACACATGCTACCTACTGATGATAGCACTATACCACACATGCTATCTACTGATGATAACACTATACCCACACATGTTATCTACTGATGACAGCACTATACCCACACATGTTATCTACTGATGATAACACTATACACACACATGCTATCTACTGATGATAGCACTATACACACACATGCTACCTACTGATGATAGCACTATACCCACACATGCTACCTACTGATGATATCACTATACCACACATGCTATCTACTGATAATAACACTATACACACACATGCTATCTACTGATGATAGCACTATACACACACATGCTATCTACTGATGATAGCACTACACACACACATGCTACCTACTGATGATAGCACTATACCACACATGCTATCTACTGATGATAACACTATACCCACACATGTTATCTACTGATGACAGCACTATACCCACACATGCTATCTACTGATGATAGCACTATACACACACATGCTATCTACTGATGATAACACTATACCCACACATGTTATCTACTGATGACAGCACTATACCCACACATGCTATCTACTGATGATAGCACTATACACACACATGCTATATACTGATGATAGCACTATACCCACACATGTTATCTACTGATGATAGCACTATACCCACACATGTTATCTACTGATGACAGCACTATACCACACATGTTATCTACTGATGATAACACTATATACACACATGCTACCTACTGATGATAGCACTATACCCACACATGTTATCTACTGATGATAGCATTATACACACACGCTATCTACTGATGATATCACTATACCCACACATGCTATCTACTGATGATAGCACTATACCTACACATGCATCTACTGATGATAGCACTATACCCACACATGTTATCTACTAATGATAGCACTATACACACACATGCTATCTACTGATGATAGCACTATACCCACACATAGCATGATAGCATGAGTATGATAGCACTATACCCACACATGCTATCTACTGATGATAGCACTATACACACATGCTATCTACTGATCTACTGATGACAGCACTATACCACACATGCTATCTACTGATGATAGCACTTTACCACACATGCTACCTACTGATGATAGCACTATACCCACACATGTTATCTACTGATGATAGCACTATACCCACACATGCTATCTACTGATGATAGCACTATACCCACACATGTTATCTACTGATGATAGCACTATACACACACATGCTACCTACTGATGATAGCACTATACCACACATGCTATCTACTGATGATAACACTATACACACACATGTTATCTACTGATGACAGCACTATACACACACATACTATCTACTGATGATAGCACTATATACACACATGCTACCTACTGATGATAGCACTACACACACACATGTTATCTACTGATGATAGCACTATACCACATATGCTATCTACTGATGATAGCACTATACCCACACATGCTACCTACTGATGATAGCACTATACCCACACATGCTATCTACTGATGATAGCACTATACACACATGCTATCTACTGATGATAACACTATACCCACATATGCTATCTACTGATGATAGCACTATACACACACACGTGCTATCTACTGATGATAGCACTATACACACATGTTATCTACTGATGATAACACTATACCCACACATGCATCTACTGATGATAGCACTATACACACACATGCTACCTACTGATGATAGCACTATACACACACATGCTACCTACTGATGATAACACTATACCACACATGCTATCTACTGATGATAGCACTATACCCACACATGCTATCTACTGATGATAGCACTATACACACACATGTTATCTACTGATGATAACACTATACACACACATGCTATCCACTGATATTAGCACTCTACACACACATGCTATCTACTGATGATAACACTATACCCACACATGCATCTACTGATGATAGCACTATACACACACATGCTACCTACTGATGATAGCACTATACACACACATGCTACCTACTGATGATAGCACTATACCACACATGCTATCTACTGATGATAGCACTATACCCACACATGTTATCTACTGATAGCAATAATACACACACATGCTATCTACTGATGATAGCACTATACCCACACATGCTATCTACTGATGATAGCACTACACATGCTATCTACTGATGATAGCATTACACACACATGATATCTACTGATGATAACACTATACCCACACATGTTATCTACTGATGATAGCATTATACACACATGCTATCTACTGATGATAGCATTACACACACATGATATCTACTGATGATAACACTATACCCACACATGCTATCTACTGATGATAACACTATACCACACATGCTATCTACTGATGATAGCACTATACCCACACATGTTATCTACTGATAGCAATAATATACACACATGCTACCTACTGATGATGATAGCACTATACCCACACATGCTATCTACTGATGATAGCACTACACATGCTATCTACTGATGATAGCACTCTACACACATGCTATCTACTGATGATAGCACTATACCCACACATGCTATCTACAGATGATAACACTATACCCACACATGCTATCTACTGATGATAGCACTACACATGCTATCCACTGATGATCGCACTATACCCACACATGCTATCTACTGATGATAGCACTATACACACACATGCTATCCACTGATGATAGCACTATACCCACACATGCTATCTACTGATGATAGCACTATTATACACACACATGCTATCTACTGAGGATAGCACTATACCACATATGCTATCTACTGATGATAGCTCTATACCACACATGCTATCTACTGATGATAGCACTATTATACACACACATGCTATCTACTGAGGATAGCACTATACCACATATGCTATCTACTGATGATAGCTCTATACCACACATGCTATCTACTGATGATAACACTATACCCACACATGTTATCTACTGATGATAGCATTATACACACACGCTATCTACTGATGATAGCACTATACCACTCATGCTATCTACTGATGTTAGCACTATACCCACATATGCTATCTACTGGTGACAGCACTAAAAACACATATGCTATCTACTGATGATAGCACTATACTCACACATGATATCTACTGATGATAGCACTATACCACTCATGCTATCTACTGATAATAACACTATACACACACATGCTATCTACTGATTATAATACTATACCCACACATGCTATCTACTGATCATAGCTCTATACCACTCATGCTATCTACTGATGATAGCACTATACCCACACATGCTATCTACTGATGATAGCACTATACACACACATGCATCTACTGATGATAGCACTATACACACACATGCATCTACTGATGATAGCACTTTTCCACACATGCTATCTACTGATGATAGCACTATATACACATGCTATCTACTGATGATATCACTATACACACACATGCTATGATGATAGCACTTTACCACTCATGCTATCTACTGAAGATAGCACTAAACCCACACATGATATCTACAGATGATAGCAATATACACACACATGATATCTACTGATGATAGCAACCCAGCAAACACAAAAACGTTTTAAAAACGTTTTAAATAAGTTATATTTTGGCTTTTGGTTTAGATAAAAACGTTTTAATAACATTAAAATGTCGGGTTATATAAAGGTCATGATAACGTTTTAAAACGTTTTGTATAAAAACACACTACAACAATATTTTTTAATGTTTTCAAAAATGTTATTGTAAACTATTTTTGCAAACATTTTTGCCAAATATTGTGTCAATACTTAAATAACATTATGTTAAAATATTTGAACCCAGCAAACACAGAAATGTTCTTAAAATGTTTTTTCAAAACCTTTTAATAACATTTAAATGTCGGGTTATATAAAGGTCATGAAAATGTTTTTAAAACGTTCTTGAAAATATTTTGGGCAAACATTTTTCGCAAAATATTGTTTCAACTCCCAAAATAACATTCTGTTTAGAATGTTTTGTATCAAGGTTTCAAGAATGTTTTTGGAATGTTATTAAAACGTTTTTATACCCTTTATATAACCCGACATTTAAAGGTTTTCTGTAAAACATTTTTGTTTGCTGAGAAGTAGATTATCAAAAATGTTTTTAAGGTTATGAAAACGTTTTATACTCTTAATATACCCTTTATATAACCCGACATTTAAACGTTTTCTGACAACCTTTTATAACCTTTTGCGAATGATGTCGAAAACGTTTTGTGTTTGCTGGGAATACACACACACATGCTATCCTCTGATATTACCACTATACCCACACATGCTATCTACTGATGATAGCACTATACACACACATGCTATCTACTGATGATAACACTATACACACACATGCTATCTACTGATGATAACACTATACACACACATGCTATCTACTGATGATAACACTATACACACACATGCTATCCACTGATGATAGCACTATACCCACACATGCTATCTACTGATGATAACACTATACACACACATGCTATCTACTGATGATAACACTATACACACACATGCTATCTACTGATGATAACACTATACACACACATGCTATCCACTGATGATAGCACTATACCCACACATGCTATCTACTGATGATAACACTATACACACACATGCTATCTACTGATGATAACACTATACACACACATGCTATCCACTGATGATAGCACTATACACACATGCTATCTACTGATGACAGCACTATACCCACACATGTTATCCACTGATGATAACACTATACACACACATGCTATCTACTGATGATAACACTATATACACACATGCATCTACTGATGATAGCACTATACACACACATGCTATCTACTGATGATAGCACTATACCCACACATGCTATCTACTGATGATAACACTATACACACACATGCTATCCACTGATGATAACACTATATACACACATGCATCTACTGATGATAGCACTTTACCACACATGCTATCTACTGATGATAGCACTATATACACACATGCATCTACTGATGATAGCACTTTACCACACATGCTATCTACTGATGATAACACTATACCCACACATGTTACCTACTGATGATAGCACTATACCCACACATGCTATCTACTGATGATAGCACTATACACACACATGCTATCTACTGATGATAGCACTATACCCACACATGCTATCTACTGATGATAACACTATACCCACACATGCTATCTACTGATGATAACACTATATACACACATGCATCTACTGATGACAGCACTATACCACACATGCTATCTACTGATGATAGCACTTTACCACACATGCTACCTACTGATGATAGCACTATACCCACACATGTTATCTACTGATGATAGCACTATACCCACACATGCTATCTACTGATGATAGCACTATACCCACACATGTTATCTACTGATGATAGCACTATACACACACATGCTACCTACTGATGATAGCACTATACCACACATGTTATCTACTGATGATAACACTATACACACACATGCTATCTACACACACACATGCTACCTACTGATGATAGCACTATACCACACATGCTATCTACTGATGATAACACTATACCCACACATGTTATCTACTGATGACAGCACTATACACACACATACTATCTACTGATGATAGCACTATATACACACATGCTACCTACTGATGATAGCACTACACACACACATGTTATCTACTGATGATAGCACTATACACACATGCTATCTACTGATGATAACACTATACCCACATATGCTATCTACTGATGATAGCACTATACCACATATGCTATCTACTGATGATAGCACTATACCCACACATGCTACCTACTGATGATAGCACTATACCCACACATGCTATCTACTGATGATAGCACTATACACACATGCTATCTACTGATGATAACACTATACCCACATATGCTATCTACTGATGATAGCACTATACACACACGTGCTATCTACTGATGATAGCACTATACACACATGTTATCTACTGATGATAACACTATACCCACACATGCATCTACTGATGATAGCACTATACACACACATGCTACCTACTGATGATAGCACTATATACACATGCTACCTACTGATGATAACACTATACCCACACATGCATCTACTGATGACAGCACTATACACACACATGCTACCTACTGATGATAACACTATACCACACATGCTATCTACTGATGATAGCACTATACCCACACATGCTATCTACTGATGATAGCACTATACACACACATGTTATCTACTGATGATAACACTATACACACACATGCTATCCACTGATATTAGCACTCTACACACACACCCCATCTACTGATGATAACACTATACCCACACATGCATCTACTGATGACAGCACTATACACACACATGCTACCTACTGATGATAACACTATACCACACATGCTATCTACTGATGATAGCACTATACCCACACATGCTATCTACTGATGATAGCACTATACACACACATGTTATCTACTGATGATAACACTATACACACACATGCTATCCACTGATATTAGCACTCTACACACACATGCTATCTACTGATGATAACACTATACCCACACATGCATCTACTGATGATAGCACTATACACACACATGCTACCTACTGATGATAGCACTATACACACACATGCTACCTACTGATGATAGCACTATACCACACATGCTATCTACTGATGATAGCACTATACCCACACATGTTATCTACTGATAGCAATAATACACACACATGCTATCTACTGATGATAGCACTATACCCACACATGCTATCTACTGATGATAGCACTACACATGCTATCTACTGATGATAGCATTACACACACATGATATCTACTGATGATAACACTATACCCACACATGCTATCTACTGATGATAACACTATACCACACATGCTATCTACTGATGATAGCACTATACCCACACATGTTATCTACTGATAGCAATAATATACACACATGCTACCTACTGATGATAGCACTATACCCACACATGCTATCTACTGATGATAGCACTACACATGCTATCTACTGATGATAGCACTCTACACACATGCTATCTACTGATGATAGCACTATACCCACACATGCTATCTACAGATGATAACACTATACCCACACATGCTATCTACTGATGATAGCACTACACATGCTATCCACTGATGATCGCACTATACCCACACATGCTATCTACTGATGATAGCACTATACACACACATGCTATCCACTGATGATAGCACTATACCCACACATGCTATCTACTGATGATAGCACTATTATACACACACATGCTATCTACTGAGGATAGCACTATACCACATATGCTATCTACTGATGATAGCTCTATACCACACATGCTATCTACTGATGATATCACTATTATACACACACATGCTATCTACTGAGGATAGCACTATACCACATATGCTATCTACTGATGATAGCTCTATACCACACATGCTATCTACTGATGATAACACTATACCCACACATGTTATCTACTGATGATAGCATTATACACACACGCTATCTACTGATGATAGCACTATACCACTCATGCTATCTACTGATGTTAGCACTATACCCACATATGCTATCTACTGGTGACAGCACTAAAAACACATATGCTATCTACTGATGATAGCACTATACTCACACATGATATCTACTGATGATAGCACTATACCACTCATGCTATCTACTGATAATAACACTATACACACACATGCTATCTACTGATTATAATACTATACCCACACATGCTATCTACTGATCATAGCTCTATACCACTCATGCTATCTACTGATGATAGCACTATACCCACACATGCTATCTACTGATGATAACACTATACACACACATGCATCTACTGATGATAGCACTATACACACACATGCATCTACTGATGATAGCACTTTTCCACACATGCTATCTACTGATGATAGCACTATATACACATGCTATCTACTGATGATATCACTATACACACACATGCTATGATGATAGCACTTTACCACTCATGCTATCTACTGAAGATAGCACTAAACCCACACATGATATCTACAGATGATAGCAATATACACACACATGATATCTACTGATGATAGCAACCCAGCAAACACAAAAACGTTTTAAAAACGTTTTAAATAAGTTATATTTTGGCTTTTGGTTTAGATAAAAACGTTTTAATAACATTAAAATGTCGGGTTATATAAAGGTCATGATAACGTTTTAAAACGTTTTGTATAAAACACACTACAACAATATTTTTAATGTTTTCAAAAATGTTATTGTAAACTATTTTTGCAAACATTTTTGCCAAATATTGTGTCAATACTTAAATAACATTATGTTAAAATATTTGAACCCAGCAAACACAGAAATGTTCTTAAAATGTTTTTTTCAAAACCTTTTAATAACATTTAAATGTCGGGTTATATAAAGGTCATGAAAATGTTTTTAAAACGTTCTTGAAAATATTTTGGGCAAACATTTTTCGCAAAATATTGTTTCAACCCCAAAATAACATTCTGTTTAGAATGTTTTGTATCAAGGTTTCAAGAATGTTTTTGGAATGTTATTAAAACGTTTTTATACCCTTTATATAACCCGACATTTAAAGGTTTTCTGTAAAACATTTTTGTTTGCTGAGAAGTAGATTATCAAAAATGTTTTTAAGGTTATGAAAACGTTTTATACTCTTAATATACCCTTTATATAACCCGACATTTAAACGTTTTCTGACAACCTTTTATAACCTTTTGCGAATGATGTCGAAAACGTTTTGTGTTTGCTGGGAATACACACACACACCCCATCCTCTGATATTACCACTATACCCACACATGCTATCTACTGATGATAGCACTATACACACACATGCTATCTACTGATGATAACACTATACACACACATGCTATCTACTGATGATAACACTATACACACACATGCTATCTACTGATGATAACACTATACACACACATGCTATCCACTGATGATAGCACTATACCCACACATGCTATCTACTGATGATAACACTATACACACACATGCTATCTACTGATGATAACACTATACACACACATGCTATCTACTGATGATAACACTATACACACATGCTATCCACTGATGATAGCACTATACCCACACATGCTATCTACTGATGATAACACTATACACACACATGCTATCTACTGATGATAACACTATACACACACATGCTATCCACTGATGATAGCACTATACACACATGCTATCTACTGATGACAGCACTATACCCACACATGTTATCCACTGATGATAACACTATACACACACATGCTATCTACTGATGATAACACTATATACACACATGCATCTACTGATGATAGCACTATACACACACATGCTATCTACTGATGATAGCACTATACCCACACATGCTATCTACTGATGATAACACTATACACACACATGCTATCCACTGATGATAACACTATATACACACATGCATCTACTGATGATAGCACTTTACCACACATGCTATCTACTGATGATAGCACTATATACACACATGCATCTACTGATGATAGCACTTTACCACACATGCTATCTACTGATGATAACACTATACCCACACATGTTACCTACTGATGATAGCACTATACCCACACATGCTATCTACTGATGATAGCACTATACACACACATGCTATCTACTGATGATAGCACTATACCCACACATGCTATCTACTGATGATAACACTATACCCACACATGCTATCTACTGATGATAGCACTATATACACACATGCATCTACTGATGATAGCACTTTACCACACATGCTATCTACTGATGATAACACTATACCCACACATGTTACCTACTGATGATAGCACTATACCCACACATGCTATCTACTGATGATAGCACTATACCCACACATGCTATCTACTGATGATAGCACTATACCCACACATGCTATCTACTGATGATAGCACTATACACACATGCTATCTACTGATGATAGCACTATACCACACATGCTATCTACTGATGATAGCACTACACATGCTATCCACTGATGATCGCACTATACCCACACATGCTATCTACTGATGATAACACTATACCCACACATGCTATCTACTGATGATAGCACTATACCACACATGCTATCTACTGATGATAGCACTATACACACATGCTACCTACTGATGATAGCACTATACACACATGCTATCTACTGATGATAGCACTATACCCACACATGCTATCTACTGATGATAGCACTATACCCACACATGCTATCTACTGATGATAGCACTATACACACATGCTATCTACTGATGATAGCACTATACATCTGTGTATCATGAGTTCAAATCCTCACTTCCCATTTCCATCCCCCATTAACGCTGCAGATATTCTATGTCATCCACATCATTTTGATTATTTGTTTTATCTGTACAATTAAATATATATGACGTCATGATTCGTCAGATTATTATTTCATTATATTTCTGTTATTTCATGACTGATCTGACTATTAGAATTGTTTTCATATTTCTCTATGTCGAAAGGTATTATTAACATGTGCTTATTGTTTCATCTTTTCCATTTTGATACCAAAATAGTTTGATTTACTATACCATGTTCACATTTGAGCTATATTTGTTTTTTCTATTGATGATTTGGTTATTGCTTAAATTATTCAGTTCATTTAATTGGTTTTTTATTCAAGTTCGTTTCGTTCATATTTTGCATGTATATTTGAGTCTGAGAGCTTAAGAGACTGGTGCATTTTTTTTTCATCACTGGGCACAGCCTCTCCCGCTTCTATACTAATTATTCAAATCTTTTGATTTGTTTACAAGTTGTAATTTAAGTAAATTTATTGGTAGTTTAAGTTTGTGTTATTCGTATAATGTCCGATTTCATGTCCAATATCAAATTTGATCCATTTTCTTTTAATTGCTCACTTAATTCTCATAATGATTTCTTTGATGACACCGTGAACCTCAATTATAACAAGATCAATAACTGTCAATATTATAGTAGTGAAAATTTACCCGATGCGACTGAATTAGGCGCCAGCGACCTTTCCATTCTGCATTTTAACATCAGGAGCCTCAACAAACATACCACCGATGTTGCAAACTATCTTTCTATGCTCGATCATCACTTTGATATTTATGGCTTCACGGAAACGTGGTTTTCTCATGATGATGATGCAAATCTGGCTGATCTTAGCAATTATTCATCAGTAAATTGTGTAAGGCATGAAAGGAATGGTGGCGGCGCCTCAATTTATATCAATCCATGTATCAATTTTCGCGAAAGATGTGATCTTAAATTAGATTGCCAACATTGTGATTCTGTGTTCGTTGAGATTAACCACAAGTCTCAACAAACTATTGTTGGAATTATATACAAGCCGGAATATGTGATTTTTGACGATTTTATCAATCAGTTGACAAAGACCCTTGAAACTATCTCTAAAGAAAAGAAAAGATGTTATATTATGGGAGACTTCAACATCGATCTTCTAAAATACGATCAATTGCCTAAAGTTAACAGATTTGTTAACCTTTTCTTTTCTCATGATTTTTATCCATGCATCGATCGTCCGACTCGTGTATATCGCAACCGGCATGGCGTTACTGGTTATTCATGTATTGATAATGTATTCTCCAACGTTGTGTCAACTAATCACAAGTCTGGTGCTTTAATTACAGATCTCTCGGATCACTTCCTGTGTTCACCATATCAAAGGGCTCCAGGTTCTTCCCACCACCCAAGCCAACTGTTAGGCAAGCTAGACAATTCAAGCCTGATAACATCAAAGGCCTTAATAATGCTCTTTCTCAATCCGACTGGCATTCTGTGTATGATATTGATGACCCTGAGGAAGCTTATAATAAGTTTAATGATAAATTACTTACTTTACTTGATATTCAATGCCCAATAAAAACTACTAAATCTAACTACCGGAATACTCCTAAAAAACCCTGGGTTACTAAAGGTCTAATTAAATCGATCAAAACTAAAAATAAATTATACAAAAAGTATATTTCTAAACCTACTGATAATAATGAAATTAAATATAAAAAATATAGAAATCACCTTAATAGTCTCCTCCGTGTTGCCAAAAAATCATTCTACACTAAAGAAATTGAGCTCCACAATAATGACATGAAAAAATGTGGTCAACTTTGAACAATTTACTCGGGCGTAACAAACATTCAAAACTTCCTGACTTTTTACTGATGACATTGGTAGCAAAATCACCAATGCCCATGAAATTGCCACCAAATTCAACGATTTTTCACAAACATTGGTGCTTCCTTGCTGATAAAATTCCACCTCCATGTGGCGATTTTCAGGCTCCATCAAAACCGCCACTAATGAATAGCATTTTTATATCCCCAACAACACCGGAGGAACTAATTAAATTATGTGCTAACCTAAAATCAAGCCATAGTTCAGGCATGGATGGCATCAGCACTATCTTATTGAAATCAATCATAAACAATGTCAGCATGGTCCTCTGCCACATTTTCAATATTTCAATTAAATATGGCTTAGTTCCTGATAAACTCAAAATTGCCAAAGTGACACCAATCTTTAAATCTGGTGACACCCACACATGCTATCTACTGATGATAGCACTATACACACACATGCTATCCACTGATGATAGCACTATACCCACACATGCTATCTACTGATGATAGCACTATTATACACACACATGCTATCTACTGAGGATAGCACTATACCACATATGCTATCTACTGATGATAGCTCTATACCACACATGCTATCTACTGATGATAGCACTATTATACACACATGCTACCTACTGATGATAACACTATACCCACACATGCTATCTACTGATGATAGCACTATACACACACATGCTATCTACTGATGATAACACTATACCCACACATGCTATCTACTGATGATAGCACTATACACACACATGCTATCCACTGATGATAGCACTATACCCACACATGCTATCTACTGATGATAGCACTATTATACACACACATGCTATCTACTGAGGATAGCACTATACCACATATATCTACTGATGATAGCTCTATACCACACATGCTATCTACTGATGATAGCACTATTATACACACGTGCTATCTACTGGTGATAGCACTATACCACTCATGCTATCTACTGATGATAGCACTATATACCACACATGCTATCTACTGATGATAGCACTATACACACACATGCTATCCACTGATATTAACACTCTACACACACATGCTATCTACTGATGATAGCACTATACCCACACATGCTATTCTGATGATAGCACTATACCACTCATGCTATCTACTGATGATAGCTCTATACCACACATGCTATCTTCTGATGATAGCACTATACACACACATGCTATCTGCTGATGATAGCACTATATACACACATGCATCTACTGATGATAGCACTATACCACACATGCTATCTTCTGATGATAGCACTATACACACACATGCTATCTGCTGATGATAGCACTATATATATGGTCGAATCCAACGAAAAGTGTACACGGCATGTTCAGGACCATAACTTAAAAGTATTAAACAATTGGCTTTCGTTTTTGTATTGTGTTTATTCGCCTTGATCATACGCTTCGCACCATATATAATAAGACCCCCTTCTGTGAAAAACTAAGACACAGAGATCAAAAAACATGCTATTATGACCCATTTTTTCAAAATTCTTACAGTATTTTTAAAAACATCTACATTAGTTATGAAAAGCAGTCATTGGATTGAATCTAAATTGATTTCCTGAAAGGTGTGTATTCAAAGATTGCCTGTTCAATTTTTCACATATTTTTACGTAATCATGAATTTTTTGTGATACTTTTTTGAGTGGTATTTTTTTACATTACCTACGAATACAATTTTTCGTAGCACTAGATATATCTTTAAAAAATGGAAATCACTAATAAATGCGCGATTGATACAAGCTTTGATATGTCCAATACTGAAATGCATTGCATTCAGATATCTTTATTTTTGTGTTTAGCTGCCAGAAATTCTAAATGGCACAAAGGTAGGTTTGGTAAAAAATATGCATTACCTCCGAATACATGTTAAAAGCTCTGTCACTTCCACAAAGTGAGAGAATAGTAAATTATATTTAAGCAATAGGTACAGGGTAATACACTCTTTAATACTGCCAAGTTTCAATAGCCTGCATTTAACTATTTCGGAGATTTTAACAAAATAAGTAAGTATTCGTAGGTAAATATCGGTAGTCGAATGTTGCCTACAAATACAATTTGACATCATGACCCTATTGTGAAACACCGCCATTCATGCCAATACCCATATCGGTACATAAAGAAGGCACGTACATTCGCTATCAAATCATATGTCAATGAAAGTTGCGAATTCACATACATACCTGCCATGCAAAACTTAATGCGGCTTAATTGTTGAAAAATGTGTACTGAAATAGACGACGGTCAGCTAATTTGAAAGAAAAATCAGATTCGAGGAAGATTAGAAGGGGGTAAATACTTGGATTTGTCAGCTGTCATGTGTGCTTCATTTTAAACGTTTGCCGACCTCCTGGTTTCTGAGTAATTTGTGTCCAAATTGATTTATTCGAAGGTAACTTTTGACGTTTTCGTAAGGTTACCTACGAATACCATGGATAAAATAAAATGAAGATTTGATTGCGATATTCACCAAAAGTCTAATTCTTACCTACAAATACTAAAATGTTACTTACGAATACATCATAATACATGACATGTGTAATGAAGTGTCCCTACCAATGGAATTTAATTGTCAAAAACTTTAAGCGGTACCCCCGGACAATATTATTGCCCATACGGATTCATTCAACAATTATTTATTATGTAAATTGCTGTTTAACTACTTTTATATCAAAATGAAGTGTTCAAAATCTTGCTAAAAGCATCAAAACATTTTTGATCTAAGGTAATAACATTTATTCATTTGGACGTACCATCTGAAATAGATCTAAAAACTACCATTTTATTCATTCATTAACATAATGACCTCTAAACTCAATAATAGATATTGTTAAATCGATCATGTTACCTACAAATACCCGGGTTTCTTCATGCCTATTATTCTATTAAGCGTTAGGTGTATGCTTATAGTTCCCAATATTCCTGAAAACAGATATCCCACTCTTTCTTATACAATATGTAAATTGATTCATGTGGCTGGAAGAATGTATGTATGGCGAAGAGTGGTGTGGTGCTTCCTACAACATATTGCACAGCTCAATTGTTTGATCAACGCACGGGCTTTACGTGCAAACACACAGTTTACCTAAAGGACCCTACATACTTTTTAGTGGATGTAGAATGTGCACTTCTAGGCCTACCAGATATTCTACGTTAGGCCTACATATTATCGATTTTACGTCATAAAACATTCGTTAGAATTAAAACATTACTGGAAATAGAATGGGAATAGGCCTATGCATATAACGTAGACATGTTACATCAAATATTCTACGTTGAATACTTGGAGTCGGTAGCGGCCTTAATTGCATCTTACTTGTAAAACGGATCGATTGCATTGAACAACCATTATAGCAATTATAGACGTATTCCCTTGATCGATTACTAAAGTACCCATGGTAGGCAGGCTACCATTTTCTAAAAGGGCATTTACACAAGGAGCTACCGTCGATTGACATACTTAACATTAAAATATTGCTTTGACGGTCGTCTGCAGCAGCGGTATTCGCTGGTCAGTTTATGCCGGAACCATTTTGTCCGAAACGAAGTTTCAGGCATTCTGCAGAAACCTGAATGCCGATATCTCAAACATCACATAAGGTATGTAGGCCTATATATCTGCATTGTAAATGCTTATTTGTTTGGTTTTTTTGACCAGTTGGATTTTGCCTAGTTTGTTAATGACGGTTTCTGTTGTAGAAATACAGCATAGGCCTAATGTAAGATAGTAAATGCAAACCTGTATTTTAGATAGATAGGCGTACCACGTATCGTATATCGACTGGTAGTTTTATTTTATCGTGCATGTGCTCATCAATGTAAAGAAACGAAATCATTTCTATATCATCTCATGTATGCAGACGATCTTGTTCTTATGTCAGACAGTGCACAGGGACTTCAAACTGTTGTATGATTACTGTCTTAAATGGAAATTAAGTGTTAACAATGCTAAAACTAAAATTATGATTTTTAACAAAGGTGGTCGTGTTTGTAATAATTTCAATTTTTTATATGATAATAATCAAGTTCAAGTTTGCAATAATTACAGTTATCTAGGAGTTCTTTTTACGTCATCAGGTTCCTTTACAAATGCAATTAATGTACTAAAAGACAAAGCTAATAAGGTGTTTTTTAAGATAAGAGAAAATTTATTTAATTGCTCATGTAAATGTAGTTTGAAACTATTTTCAACACTTATCAAGCCGATTTTAACCTATGGCTGTGAAATTTGGGCTCCTTTATTTTTAAAAACAACAAAGATGGTAATTTCATTGATATTTGTGAAAAACCAAGTAGTGAAAATACTCATGTTAAAGTTTGTAAACTTATACTTGGAGTTCACCGTAAAGCTCCTAATAATGCTGTTTAGAGCTGAATTAGGAAGCTATCCGTTGTTGATTTATATGCTTGCACTTTCTTTAAAATATTGGTGGAAACTTAATCAAGATTGTTATTTAGGTAATTCATCT